>NC_091191.1:25533221-25610721 GCF_040958095.1 Procambarus clarkii | reverse complement strand
AGGGCTTCTATCCCTCTAACTATTTTCTTAGCATCAGGGCTTAATTGAAATAGGAGTTCTCCAAAACTCATTTTCGTACTTTTAAGGTGAAGAAAAGAAGTGATTTACTATAGAGTGTATTACACTTATTTGTATAATTTGCACGACGTTTCGAACCTCCATGGTTCATTCTCAAGTGAACAGATCTTACAATACTAGTTGATTTTATACCCGCATTAGGTCAGGTGATAATACAATTAAGGTGAAAACATGGGGGGATACATAAGGGATAAACATAGGGGCTGCAGAAGGCTTATTGGCCCATACGAGGCATCTCCTATCTAAACACAAAGATTAATCCAGTGTAATTGGCCTGTTGTGTTGGACATTGTCTTCTGTGTTGGCATCGATATGTTCTTGTCTTGTCCTTACTCTCATGGTGGGTAGAGTAAATAGTTCCGTGATTTGGGTGTTCATGGTAGGTCGCTCTATTCTTATGTGAATTGCCTCAAGAATTTGTAATCTTCTTGAGTCTTGGGTTTTGTCTATTATGCAAGTATTCTTGTTCAACATTTCTCTTGTTAGAGTAATGTCATGGGCTTGTCTCATGTGATTCCTAGGGGCACCAGATTGAAGATGGCATGTCAAACGCCTCGTCAGCTTGGTCGACGTCATACCTATGTACTTACATTGAAGGTTACATCCTTCGTGGGGGCAAGTGTACATGTATACAACGCTTGACTGCTGTAGAGGGTTCTCCGTCGGCTTCGGGCTGTTTTTGATAAGGAGTTCGGAAGTCTTCTTGGTTTTGTAGAATATTATCAGGTTTATGTTTTGGTTAGGAGTAGTGCTTTTTACTCCTTTACGGATTATTTCTTTCATTATTCTTTCCTCTTTTATATGTTCACTGTGCATGGTTGATTTGTAATATAATTTTATTGGGGGTGTTGTGGTTTCTGTTCTAGGTTCTGAATTATACCAACGGTCCAAGTGTCTTCTTATAGCAGCGTTTATTTCCGCGTTGCTATATCCGTTGTTCACCAATACCTGAGTTACTCTTTCCTTACCTGGTGACTCTAGTGGGAGCCCTGAGGACAGAGTTGGACTCTCTGCGGGAGGAGGTGCGTCAGCTTAAAAAACAACGAGAAGTAACGAAGGAGGAGACCAGCAGTAAAGGGACCTCGTCTTGGAGAGTTGCGAAAGACAGGGGCCTTAAGAAGACTTTGATAAAGCCGCCTTCAAACGCCATAGCAACTTCAAATTCATTTGACGTTTTGGAGGACGAGTGCTGTGGAGAGACTGTGGATCGCGCAAAGGGGAAAGCAACGAAGAGAAAGGAAGCGCAGGCCCCTCAGAAAGTAAAGGAAGTACCTAAGCAAACATTAGTTGTGGGAGATTCCCAGATAAGGTATTTGGATAGAACGTTTTGTGCTAGAGATAGGGGGAACAGGTTAAGGGTTTGCTATCCCGGAGCTGGCATTGGTGATATTATAAACAACATGAATGATATTATGGCTGGTAATGGGAACAATCCCATTATTTGCATTAGCGTGGGAGGAAATGATGTTGGTCGAGTCAGGAGTGAGGAACTGATTCAGAGGTATAAAACAGCCATAGAGTTAGTTAGGAGCAAGGGAGGAATCCCGATCATATGTGGCATTCTTCCAAGAAAGGGAGTGGGAAATGAATGGATATCGAGGGCACTTGGTGTCAATTGCCGGCTGGAAAGATATTGCAAATCAAATGCAATATCTTTCATAGACAACTGGGAACACTTCTATGGAAGAAATGAAATGTATGCTCGTGATGGGGTGCATCTATCGAGAGCTGGGGTTGTTGCTGTTGCGAACTCGCTAGAAGAAGTGGTTAGAGGTGTTTGTTTGGGTTTAAACTGTTAGTAGATAGAGGTATGGGAATTGATTTGGAGGAAGGAGGTAATAAAAGTATGTGTTTGTGGGAGAAAGGAATTGGCAAAACGATCAGGGAAAGAGAAGGTCCGCAAAATAACAATTCACTTAGGGTATATTACACTAACAGTAGAAGTCTAAGAAATAAAATTAACGAATTAAATGCTCTTGTCTGCACAGAAAAAATAGATATTATTGCACTTACCGAAACGTGGATGAATGTAGAAAATAGAGAACTATTAGCTGAATATCAAATATATGGATTTAAACTATTTCACACAGATAGATATATTAGACGAGGAGGTGGAGTAGCCATATATGTTAGGGACAATTTGAAATGTAGTCTCAAAGAGGGAATCAAAACAGAGCCACACACAGAAACTATTTGGATTGAATTAAACGAAAAAGCTAATAATATTATAATAGGAGTAATATATAGGCCACCAAATTTAGACAGAATGGAAGCAAAGCATCTATGGGATGAAATATCTAGAGCATCTAGATCTAACAGTATTTATGTCATGGGTGACTTTAATTTTAGCGGAATAAACTGGTTGAACAAAACAGGGAATAGTGAAGCAGAAGATTTTCTAGAATTAATTGACGATTGCTTTCTTACGCAACACATTAAGGAACCAACACGGGAAAATAATATTTTAGATTTAGTGTTAACTAACAGGGAAACGCAAATTAATGACATCGAAATAGGGAGTGAGCTAGGGAGCAGTGATCACAAAGAAATCAGATTTAGCATAGAATGGAATAGACCAGTAGGAGAAAATTCTGTTAAAGTGCCAGATTTTCGAAAAGCTGATTTTAATAGCCTAAGAAATTTTTTGGGTCAAATTGATTGGAAAGGCTTGGGTATGGGGTGTGGGCCGGTCTTGGAGCGAGACATGAACCCAGCGATAGGTGACTTAAATGGGGATTTCGATGTGGTTTCAATATATAACTTATTTAAGAATATTCTAAACAAAGCACAGGAACGTAGTATACCATACAAATTGAATAGATCGTATACTAATGACCCAAAGTGGATAACAAAGAATTTGAAGAACCTTATAGGTAAAAAGAGAGCTTGGTACAAAAGGATTAAAAATGGGGAGGTCACTTTAGAACAGGAATTCGTACAACTGGTTAGAAATGTTAAAAAAGAGATAAGGAAAGCAAAAAGAAACTATGAAGTTCGCATAGCAGGGCAAGCAAAGACAAATCCTAAAGGGTTTTTTCAGTTATATCGTACTAAGACTAGGGAAAGGATAGGTCCATTAAAAACTGAGACAGGTCAAATAACAGATAGTGATGAAGAGATGAGTAGTATTTTTAATAAATATTTTGTATCTGTATTTACTAAAGAGGAACTTAACAATATGCCTTCAGCCGAACAAGTCTATGTGGGTGGGGACGAGGACAGGTTGACGAGTTTAGCAGTTACCAGGGAGGATGTTCTTAAACAAATAGTAAAACTCAAACCAAACAAATCCCCAGGGCCGGATGAAGTGTTTGCTAGGGTGCTTAAAGAATGCAAAGAGGAGCTTTGTGACCCACTGTCAACCATATTTAATAAATCAATAGAGTCAGGCAGAGTGCCAGAGTTTTGGAAAGTTGCTAATGTGATACCAGTTTTTAAGAAAGGAGATAGATCACTTGCGTCTAACTATCGACCAATTAGCCTAACGTCTATTGTGGGAAAGTTACTCGAATCTATAATAGCAAATAAAATTCGTCTTCATCTTGAAAAACATAAATTAATAATTGAGTCGCAACATGGTTTTATAAATGGCCGTTCATGTTTAACAAATTTGTTATCTTTTTATTCTAGCATTGTTGAGGCAGTTGATAGTGGTAAGGATTGCGATGTTGTATACCTTGACTTTAGCAAAGCTTTTGATACAGTGCCACATGAAAGACTGATTAAAAAAATAGAGTCTCATGGTATTGGGGGTGCTATATTAAGCTGGATTAGGGCATGGCTATACCAAAGGAAACAGAGAGTTAGTATAAATGGAATCAAGTCAGAGTGGGAAAATGTTGTAAGTGGAGTGCCTCAAGGCTCTGTCCTGGGACCTCTGTTGTTTATAATATATATAAATGATTTAGATTCAGGTTTGAGTAGCAACATTTGCAAATTTGCCGATGATACGAAAATCGGTAGGGAAATTAATTCGGAGGAGGACTCACTATCACTTCAAGTTGATCTAGATAGGGTTTTGAAATGGTCAAAGGATTGGCAGATGCAGTTTAATGCTGATAAATGTAAAGTTCTGAGGTTAGGTAATGATGATAGAGTTACAAGATACGAGCTAGATGGTGTTGTGATTGCGAAGTCGGATTGCGAAAGGGATCTGGGAGTTATGATTAGTAAGAATTTAAAACAAAAGGATCAATGCATAAATGTTCGTAATAAGGCAAATCGGACACTTGGATTTATTAATCGCAGCGTTAGTAACAAGACACCTGGTGTGGTTCTCAAGCTATATCTTGCTCTAGTTAGGCCCCATTTAGATTATGCAGTTCAGTTTTGGTCGCCATATTATAGAATGGATATAAATTCACTTGAACGTGTCCAGCGTAGGATGACTAAGTTAATTCCCCAAATTAGAAATCTTTCATATGAAGAAAGATTAACAAAGCTTAAGTTGCATTCACTGGAAAGGCGAAGAGTTAGGGGTGACATGATAGAGGTTTACAAGTGGATGAATGGACATAACCGGGGGGATATTAATAGGGTATTAAAAGTATCAACACAGGACAGAACACGAAACAATGGATATAAATTGGATAAGTTTAGATTTAGGAAAGACTTGGGTAAATACTGGTTCAGTAACAGGGTTGTTGATTTGTGGAACCAATTGCCGCGTAACATTGTGGAGGTGGGGTCCCTCGATTGTTTCAAGCACGGGTTGGACAAGTATATGAGTGGGATTGGGTGGTTATAGAATAGGAGCTGCCTCGTATGGGCCAATAGGCCTCCTGCAGTTACCTTTGTTCTTATGTTCTTATGTATGTTCTTAAACTCTCTACTCACGTTGCTCCATTCAGAGCAGTGGGTAAGCGCTCGACGAATATAAGCATTGAGAACACTGGCTTTGTATCTTTGGGGGCATTCACTTCTACCGTTCAGGCATAATCCTATGTTGGTGGGCTTGGTATATACGTTGGTGCTTAAAGAGGTTCCTGTTTTTGTTATTAGTACATCCAAGAATGGCAGACTGTTATTTTCACTATTTTCATGTGTAAATCGGAGTACTGACTCTCTCTCTAGGTGTCTTTTTAGGTCAATTAGTTCATCTGAGTCTTTTACTATTACGAATATGTCATCTACATAACGGCAGTATACAGTTGGTTTTTGTCTGCTACTGAAGACCCTATCTTCGATGGTTCCCATATAAAAATTAGCAAATAAAACTCCTAAGGGGGAGCTCATTGCTACTCCGTCTATTTGTAAATACATGTCTCCTTGTGGACTGATGAAAGGGGCTTCTTTTGTACATGCTTCGAGAAGACTTTTCAAGTGTGGCTCAGGTATGTCTAATTTGGGGGTGCTCTCGTCTCTGTATACTCTGTTTAGTATCATTCCTATGGTTGTGTCGACTGGGACGTTGGTAAAAAGGGATTCAACGTCCAGGGAAGCGATGATTCCATCGGGCTGGGTAGATTTGATCAATTCTAGGAAATCTGCTGATGATTGTAGACTAAACTTACTTGGAGTGTATGGAGTTAGGAGTTCATTGAGTTTCTTTGCCAGGTGATAAGTTGGGGTTGGTATTTGGCTGATTATAGGGCGTAGTGGGTTACCTGGTTTATGCGTCTTAACATTGCCGTAGGCATATCCTAAGCCATAGTCGCCTTGAAGTTTATTGAAATGCACACTACCTTTCTTTGCGTTGATTGCTGTAATTGTTTTGTTTACTTTATAAACCAATAAGCCAATAAGCCTTCTGCAGCCCCTATGTTTATCCCTTATGTATCCCCCCATGTTTTCACCTTAATTGTATTATCACCTGACCTAATGCGGGTATAAAATCAACTAGTATTGTAAGATCTGTTCACTTGAGAATGAACCATGGAGGTTCGAAACGTCGTGCAAATTATACAAATAAGTGTAATACACTCTATAGTAAATCACTTCTTTTCTTCACCTTAAAAGTACGAAAATGAGTTTTGGAGAACTCCTATTTCAATTAAGCCCTGATGCTAAGAAAATAGTTAGAGGGATAGAAGCCCTAAACCAGAAAATAATAAATACAGAATATGCGGTCATATTCAATGAAACATATATATATATATATATATATATATATATATATATATATATATATATATATATATATTTATATATTTACTGCCTGGCTACTGGAAAATATATATTATATAAAGTAACAAACAAGCTACAATATGATAGACATGAAAATCTAATTTTGAAAAATTAACATGTGAATTCTGTCATTTTCATAATCAGCCGTCATTCACCTTGCTAGATGGACATCGACTGACCTTGAAAGTATTTAAAATATTTGACCTGAAGCGTGTTGGGCAGTGACCGACCTGCTGGACAGTGACTGGCCGGCTGGACAGTGACTGGCCTGCTGGACAGTGACTGACCTGCTGGACAGTGACTGGCCGGCTGGACAGTGACCGATCTGCTGGACAGTGACTGGCCGGCTGGACAGTGACCGACATGCTGGACAGTGACTGGCCGGCTGGACAGTGACTGGCCTGCTGGACAGTGACCGACCTGCTGGACAGTGACTGGCCTACTGGACAGTGATCGACCTGCTGGAGACAGTGACTGGCCTATTGGACAGTGACTGGCCTACTGGACAGTGACTGGCCTGCTGGACAGTGACCGACCTGCTGGACAGTGACTGGCCTGCTGGACAGTGACCGACCTGCTTCACAGTGACCGACCTGCTGGACAGTGACTGGCCTGCTGGACAGTGACTGGCCTACTGGACAGTGACTGGCCTACTGGACAGTGACTTGCCTGCTGGACAGTGACCGACCTGCTGAACAGTGACTGGCCTACTGGACAGTGACTTGCCTGTTGGGCAGTGGCCGACCTGCTGGACAGTGACTGGCCTACTGGACAGTGACTGGCCTGCTGGACAGTAACTGACCTGGTGGACAGTGACCGACCTGCTGGACAGTGACTGGCCTACTGGACAGTGACCGACCTGCTGGACAGTGACTGGCCTACTGGACAGTGACTGGCCTACTGGACAGTGACTGGCCTGCTGGACAGTGACCGACCTGCTGGACAGTGTCCGACCTGCTGGACAGTGACTGGCCTACTGGACAGTGACCGACCTGCTGGACAGTGACTGGCCTACTGGACAGTGACTGGCCTACTGGACAGTGACTGGCCTGCTGGACAGTGACCGACCTGCTGGACAGTGACTGGCCTGCTGGACAGTGACCGACCTGATGGACAGTGACCGACCTGCTGGACAGTGACTGGCCTGCTGGACAGTGACCGACCTGCTTGACAGTGACCGACCTGCTGGACAGTGACTGGCCTACTGGACAGTGACTGGCCTACTGGACAGTGACTTGCCTGCTGTACAGTGACCAACCTGCTGGACAGTGACTGGCCTGCCGAACAGTGACTGGCCTACTGGACAGTGACTTCCCTGTTGGGCAGTGGCCGACCTGCTGGACAGTGACTGGCCTACTGGACAGTGACTGGCCTGCTGGACAGTGACCAACCTGCTGGACAGTGACCGACCTGCTGGACAGTGACTGGCCTGCAAAACAGAGACCGACCTGCTGGACAGTGACTGGCTTGCTGGGCAGTGACCGACCTGCTGGACAGTGACTGGCCTACTGGACAGTCACCGACCTGCTGGACAGTGACTGGCCTGCTGGACAGTGACTGGCTTGCTGGACAGTGACCGACCTGCTGGACAGTGACTGGCTTGCTGGATAGTGACCGACCTGCTGGACAGTGACTGGCTTGCTGGACAGTGACTGGCCTGCTGGAGAGTGACTGGCCTGCTGGACAGTGACTTGCCTGCTGGACAGTGACTGGCCTACTGGACAGTGACTTGCCTGCTTTACAGTGACTGGCCTACTGGACAGTGACTTGCCTGCTGGACAGTGACTGGCCTACTGGACAGTGACTTGCCTGCTGGACAGTGACTGGCATGCTGAACAGTGACTGGCATGCTGGAAAGTGACTGACCTGCTGGAAAGTGACTGGCCTACTGGACAGTGACTTGCCTGCAGAACAGTGACTGGCATGCTGGAAAGTGACTGGCCTGCTGGACAGTGACTGGCCTACTGGACAGTAATTTGCCTGCTGGACAGTGACTGGCCTACTGGACAGTGACTGGCCAGCTGGACAGTGACTGGCCTACTGGACAGTGACTTGCCTGCTGGACAGTGACTGGCCTACTGGACAGTGACTTGCCTGCTGGACAGTGACTGGCCTACTGGACAGTGACTTGTCTGCTGGACAGTGACTGGCCTACTGGACAGTGACTTGCCTGCTGGACAGTGACTGGCCTACTGGACAGTGACTTACCTGCTGGACAGTGACTGGCCTACTGGACAGTGACTGGCCTACTGGACAGTGACTTGCCTGCTGGACAGTGACTGGCTTGCAGAACAGTGACTGGCATGATGGAAAGTGACTGGCCTGTTGGAAAGTGATTGGCCTACTGGACAGTGACTGGCCTGCTGGAAAGTGACTGGCCTGCTGGAAAGTGACTGGCCTGCTGGAAAGTGACTGGCCTGCTGGAAAGTGACTGGCCTGCTGGAAAGTGACTGGCCTCTAGACAGTGACTGGCCTAGAGGGTGTGAACAGTGACTATAGCCTGGAGGGTGGCACTGACCTGGCGGGTGGCACTGACTTGGAGGGTAGCACTGACCTGGAGGGTGACACTGACCTGGAGGGTGGCACAGACCTGGAGGGTGGCACTGACCTGGAGGGTGGCACTGACCTGGAGGGTGACACTGACCTGGAGGGTGGCACTGACCTGGAGGGTGACACTGACCTGGAGGGTAGCACTGACCTGGAGGGTGACACTGACCTGGAGGGAGACACTGACCTGAAGGGTGACACTGACCTGGGGGTGGCACTGACCTTGGGGGTGGCATTGACCTGGAGGGTGACACTGACCTGGAGGGTGGCACTGACCTGGAGGGTGACACTGACCTGGAGGGTGGCACTGACCTGGAGGGTAGCACTGACCTGGAGGGTGACACTGACCTGGAGGGTGACACTGACCTGGAGGGTGACACTGACCTGGAGGGTGGCACTGACCTGGAGGGTAGCACTGACCTGGAGGGTGACACTGACCCGAAGGGTGACACTGACCTGGAGGGTGGCACTGACCTGGAGGGTGACACTGACCTGGAGGGTGACACTGACCTGGAGGGTGGCACTGGCGTGGAGGGTGGCACTGGCGTGGAGGGTGGCACTGACCTGGAGGGTGGCACTGACCTGGAGGGTGGCACTGAACTGGAGGGTGACACTGACCTGGAGGGTGGCACTGACCTGGAGGGTAGCATTGACCTGGAGGGTGACACTGACCTGGAGGGTGGCACTGACCTGGAGGGTGGCACTGACCTGGAGGGTGGCATTGACCTGGAGGGTGGCACTGACCTTGGGGGTGGCACTGACCTGGAGGGTGACACTGACCTGGAGGGTGGCATTGACCTGGAGGGTGACACTGACCTGGAGGGTGGCACTGACCTGGAGGGTGGCACTGACCTTGGGGGTGGCACTGACCTGGAGGGTGGTACTGACCTGGAGGGTGGCATTGACCTGGAGGGTGACACTGACCTGAAGGGTGGCACTGACCTGGAGGGTGGCACTGACCTGGAGGGTGACACTGACCTGGAGGGTGGCACTGACCTGGAGGGTGACACTGACCTGGAGGGTGGCACTGACCTGGAGGGTGACACTGACCTGGAGGGTGACACTGACCTGAAGGGTGGCACTGACGTGAAGGGTGGCACTGACGTGAAGGGTGGCACTGACCTTGGGGGTGGCATTGACCTGGGTGACACTGACCTGGAGGGTGGCACTGACATGGAGGCTGGCACTGACCTGAGAGGTGGCACAGACCTGGCGGGTGGCACTGACCTGGAGGGTAGCACTGACCTGAAGGGTGGCACTGACCTGGGAGGTGGCACAGACCTGGAGGGTGGCACTGACCTGGAGGGTAGCACTGACCTGAAGGGTGGCACTGACCTGGGAGGTGGCACAGACCTGGCGGGTGGCACTGACCTGGAGGGTGGCACTGACCTGAAGGGTGGCACTGACCTGGGAGGTGGCACAGACCTGGAGGGTGGCACTGACCTGGAGGGTAGCACTGACCTGAAGGGTGGCACTGACCTGGAGGGTGGCACTGTTGGGTATCTGAGGTTTTGACTCAAATATAGATTTATTTAATTATGAGAATTAATATAAATCGAAGGACCACCAACTTTTGAGAAAAGAGGGAAAACAGATAGAAGTGATTATAGGACTGACACTATTGTTGGAAATTCCCAACACTAATAAACTACTATTGTATTATAATAAATCATTATCATTATATACTAACTACAGTAGTTACTAATTTCACTAACGGTAGTGTCAACATAAATTAACCATTTCATCTGTGTATTAGTGCTAGAATTCTCATGAAATCGAGTAGCAACATTGCGTCAGATAATGTCCAGTTAGACACGTTTATTACCAATGTGTTAGAGAATTGAATGTGGTTCTCTAAAATTATCAGTATTCCGTGTAATAATTACCTACGGATAATATGACTCCCGATAATCTGAAACTGAGAGTTATTAACTAAATTTGTTATCAAATAACAGTTTTATCTGTTACGTGCGAATGCCATGGAGAAAATAAAATCTCCATTTCTCGTTTAACACCATAAAACGAGAATATGATAATATTTAAGTCCCTGTAATTGCAACCCAGTTCCCATTAACATATTACATCCATAATTGCGCGGAAAGGAATTATTCGTGATTAATAATTTCTGTGGTGAATGTGAGAGACGGGTTGAGGGAAGGCGGCGACGCCATTGTGCGAGAGGAGGCATCCCTGGCGTGAAGAGTGGCGAGACACGTGGTAGTGACTGGGGAATTTATCGGCAAGAATTACGCTGATACTCGGTCAACAGTTAATAATTACTTATCCACGTGTTCTATAGTGCCCAGCCAGTTAATAACGCGTCAACAGTTGAAGCCACGATCCGTAATTACACGTACACAGCAGTGGACGACAGGGACTGGCTTACGCGGTTTCGGCAGACCTCAGTATTTGATACGCTCATGTTAAGTATATGTTTCTCGTTTGATGCATCATCTTAGATTATATATTTGTGAGTAGTCTGTCGTCATATAGCGAGGATACCCAATAAACATCGTTAGTAAAATTTCGACAATTTCCTCCGTTTTTATGAATATTGAAAATAAAACGTAGCCTATTCAAATGCTACTTAAATTTCTCTGATTTCAGCGTGTATACGAGGAGTCATCAAGTTGTTTCTCATTATTCGTGATATTCACCTCGAGTTCTTTCTTTGTGGAGATCCTGTGACCACGAGGACGAATGACGAAATGATGTTACAGAAATCATCTTAAATCTAAGACATTTTTTCGTACAAATTTATTTAATATGATTATTGAGTCTTATATAATTCTTGTAGAATCTTTGCATTGAATAGATTATTACCAAAAATGATGACTGGTAATTAATGTGTTTTGCTCTGACTGTTGCTCAGTAATTCATGATCCTTAATATTCACAATTTGAGTTTTCATAATTTGAATCTATAGTAGTTTAGATTTATTATATCATTTACTCAACAATGAACTGGTGGCGAACCACACTGGTTCCTAGATATATATGACATTCTAGAAATACCCCCCCTCAATGTAGGTGTTTGAGGCACTGACTTTAATTAATTAATAATACAGTCCAATCATTATTTCAAGTGATTATTCTTTTAATGATTATCCATAGACACTGGTTGTCTAGTGTTATTCTAATGATCACTTTTCTTAGTTTTCCCTCTTTTCTCAAAAGTGGGTGGTCCTTCGATTTATTAAATCCAATAAATATATAATTGAATATGAGTCAAGCCCCAGATATCCCACATTATGGCCCTTCGAACCGGATACAATCCAATTAATATTAATTAATCACTAACACCAATTATGTGTTAACCATTATTGGGCTATACAAATATTTCAATTTACGGCTGTCAGCAGACTGTCCATTATAGCCTAAATCAAATTCAATCTATAATTACTGATTCACTTAAGTCAGTGGAATCATTAACATTTTAGGATCCAGTATACTAATACAAATTACTGATCCCATACTAATTAATCATTACTAACCCTGATAACATTAGATTCCACAATTCGGAAGTACTTTCAGGTGTTAAATATTATTTACGGCAGTAGAATACTTGCCAAACACAATTAATACTCTTGTGTTCATTTAATTTCTTATTCACATAATTTCTACCAGTGTATATATTATATAAAATTACAAAATCCAAAAACATAGCACTATTTTACACATTATTGCACCACATTTATTGTAGTTATTATGCCAACCCAACAGAGGTAGGATATTTCAGACTGACACGGTACTAAGATTTGTACTAATTCAGTCTACACCATTAGCTGCATTAATAGGTAGGATTATTACCTAACTAGTACTGTTAGACAGTGCTGGTGCATTATTAATTTATGTAGTGCTGGCCCGAATGGGTGGGATTAACCCTTTATTGTGTAATTATATTTTATTACATATTTCTATGTACATCTTTGAATGTTACTGTAAGTTCACTACCCATCCAAGGTTGATTTTGAAGAGCTAAGCTAAGGAACACCCGTAGTGATACCAAGGCATCACTCAAATCTTAGTTGCTTATTATTAGGTAGGTAGCTAACCTCTAAATGAGGTAAATTACAATCAGCCTCAAGAAAATATCAGGCTGTCAATAATTATACCTGCTCTACATAAAGGAGCAAGTACCATAACTGTCCAAGTAGTTATATAAGCCCTGTAAAGCTCAAACTTACAGCCAGAATGGCTACTCCAGAAAAAACTGGAAGAATCTTGAGAGGTCTTCAAGATCACCTGTCAAGACTACTTGCCAAATGTGACAACTGTTTAGGAACTAATTCAGTTGACGTCTTCAGGCTAAAAAGTTCCACAAAGGTGGCTAGCAAAAAATATGATTATGTAAAGGTTATAATCGAGTCTTATAGGAACATACTCCTTGGCAGTAACACTGACCCAGACGAATTACGTCTGATAGAATCTGATCTTGCCGACTATGAAGATATCATTCAAGACAAGTTAGATCACTATAACAAAGTGCTTGCGACACAAAATGTTCGTGAGTGGATAGAACATTTTTTTAGTAGACCTACACCCGAGCAAGCACCGAACTCAGATGAAATTCATGAGCTACTTCAAAATGAGGAGAATCCTCTAATCAATACTGATCACTACACAGGATCAACAACTGAAGTACAACTTTCATTTTCTACCATCTCATCCAATACAACTTCACGTAATAATTTATTTACAGAGTCTGATCAATTTTCAGACAGCTCTTCTCAATGTTCCCTGGATTCTATAAATTCAATGCATGAGGCTACTGAAGTAACTAACTCCTCACAGGAACCCAGAGAAACAAGTGAAGCTGCAGATGAAACTCTTAGTGAAGCTGCAATAATCAGTGAATCTGAACCAGAAAATGATAAAGCTAAAGTTGCAGCAGCCGAAGCTGTAATTAAAGCTGAGGCTAGGCAAGAAGCCTCGAGCAATACAAGTAATGGTCACAATTACTCACACCAGCCTTCTAGAGTAAGTGCTAACAATGAGAAGACTGTTATAAACCTTGTACACCAATTACTAGATTTATCTCCACCAGAACAATCAGTTGACTCTTTACAAGCCTTTAGTTTTCAGCTTGAGTCACTGTTAAATTCCTTCAGTAAAGAGGTGGATCACCCAGCTGCTGAGTGGATGACTAAAATTATCATCCAGAGAAAATTGTCTGGTGACACACTCAATAAATTATATGTATAGCAGAATGGTAATGCCCTGTCAATGCAGGATATATTTACAGGTTTGCGCAATATAAGCAATCATTCAGCAAACCAGGCACTTAACGCCTCTTCTGAATGCACCGAAACTGTACCCACCTCAGTTTCCTTACCTGGAACTCCTAAAGTGACACTGTCACTAGGTAACAAGGGTACTAATAATCGATGTAATCACCATAAGTCAAACACTGATTCATCAGTAAGGCCCAAGAGCCCCACAGGTGCTCCTAAGAGACCTAATAGTCCAAAGAGCACTCCCAAGAGCCCAGTAATTGCTCCCCAGAGTACACCAAGTACTCACAAGAGAATAAATAACAAGCAAATGCAAGCAGCAAAACCATCTCAACCTGCAGTTACTGTTTCACCTAAACCGGTGACCCCTAAACGAACTGTAGGATGGGGAATGTGCTTGTTTTGCAATCAAAAACATTCTCTGTACAAATGTACTAATTACCCTAATAGAGACACAAGAGTCAGACGACTCAAACAGTTACACAAATGTACTAGGTGTCTCAAATCACATAATGTTAATAGCTGTGAAACCCCACTGAACACCTGCAATAGGTGTAGAAGGGGCAAGCATCATGCTGCACTGTGCAAATTTGTCAAGACAAATTATATCAATCCTAGAATAGGAGGTAGAGAATCTACACCAGTACAGTGCTACAAGGTGCGAGATGTGTACAGCGTAATTTCACCAGCATCTCAAGTGGATGCAACTTTGCCTACTGCCCAACTTCAAGTAAAGAACAGAGGAGCCAAGATCACCACTCGTGGATTATTTGATCAAGGATCCCAGAGAACTTTCATTACTCAGAAAGCGGCAGAGGCACTCAATTTACAACCAATCAGACAGGTAAAATTAAACCTGTCAGGGTTCATGATAAAACGAGGACCCCATGAATACTCAGTAGTTCAACCGCTTGTACGACTAGGTAGTCATGTCAAGGCTATCCAAGCCATTGTTGTAGATCAAATACCTTTTGACCTAAATATTATGGGTCTGGGGTACACAGCCCACTTCCTGCAGGAACGTGAAATTAATTTGGCTGACAACAAGTTAACGTCTGACCGCCTTAACAATGTAAATGTACTAGTAGGAGCAGACTACTATTACCAGTTCATAACTGGACATGTTAAACGATTGGGCATGAATATGCTCCAATCTGCAGGTGGCTACTTACTCACCGGTAAAGTTCTGAATGTGAACAAGCCTAAGCCTGCCAACAATAGTAAATTAGTCAGCAGTAAATCAATTCTCCAGCAGCAAGCTAAAAGGAGAAACACAGCTGAGTAATAAACCCAGATTGAATGTAGTACAATTAGTATTCGCCGAGATGTTTCATGGTTCTCAGTGGGAAATCAGTGGTCCGTACCTAAACAAGTACAAGTCACAGCGACCAAACCATTGAATCCACTGTAGACCTAGAATTGTTCTCGACGAGTAGTAATTGACCACACACAGTCTCCCTAGGTAATTAATAATATTAGGCTAGAGAATCTAGCACTCCCTAGGTAATTAATAATATTAGGCTAGAGAATCTAGCAATCAATGTATCTAGCATTTCCTGAATAGCAATACTATGAAGTCATCAAGCAACTTCTATAATTATAAATTCACTGGGACCAAGGTCCAAAATACCTGCGCTTAAGGTTTCCCAAGAAAACCTTATAAATTCAATGTTTTCTGCACTAAGAGTTAGTGAAAAATACTTGCATCAATTTTTGTTTGAGCTGTTTTTCTTTCGTTTCTGCTTAATTATTGTAGGAGCGCAGCACGAACAAACTTGCAAACTTACCAATACGTAAGTGAATCTACAGAGAACTAATAACCCGTGAAACGTTTAGGTTGGGAAAATGTTACAAATTATCTTTGAATAGAATTACGGGGGCATATCAATGTAAAATTAAAAGTGGTTCAATTTGCTTATAAATTTGTTTATGAAATGGTTATAGAAAGGGCTGCAGCTGGTCCAAGTTTCATGATCACACCCTAAACAGAAAAGGAGAAAAAAAATAAACAACGAATTATGCAACGAATTTTCAAATAGTTTCAGGGAACACATGTGTCAACTAAAATCATTTCTATAACACTCAGATATTAAATTAAGCACATAATAAAGGATTCTAGTGATCAGTTTTATCAAAAAAGTGTTTAGTGCAATAATATAATTTTTCAAAGTTACCCTTCTAAAGAAATATGCAATATATGATATTTATAAATTTTTATAAAATCAACAAATAGACTTTGGACTAAAATGTCTACTAGATTCTGTAGAAGCACAAACGCTACATATAAGGTGTAATTTGCATGTAAATTGATTAATAAATGAAAGCTCTGAAGTAATTTGAAGGTGTAAATTACTTTCCAGAGTAAAATAAAGATCCAAGTTCGGCCACCTGTAGCTGAGCTTGACTTCGACAGATTTCGTTCATAATTGGTACCCTTGCAGATAGGCATCCATTGAGCAAGGTGTGCAAGTTTCATGCAAATCCCTTGATAACAAAGGAGAAAAAAATATTGGCCAAAAAAAAAAAGAAAAAAAAAATGAAAAAAAAAAAAAATTAAATATAAATATATTGCACATACATATTACAATTATTACAAGAGTTTGTGCTTCTACAGCACATAGTAGACATTTTAGTTGACACATGTGTTCCCCGAGATTATTTGAGAATGTTGAACATTCGTTGCATAATACGTTGTGTATTTTTTTTCTCCTTTTCTGTTTAGGGTGTGATGGTGAAACTTGGACCAGTTGCAGCCCTTTCTATAACCATTTCATAAAAAAATTTATAAGCAAATTGAACAACTTTTAATTTATAACGATTTAGAATGATATGCCCCCTTAATCGTGGCAGTAATTAAATTTCCAGCACCTTAGGTTTCCCTTTGTTTAATGCATTATCATTAAAACATCAGCATTGTTACTTAACATGCTTAATGAGCTCAATATAGCTCACCTTTGAGTTAACATAATATTTGAGCAATTTAATGTTCCCCATGCCAATACGAGCACTGCTCGCCATGATAATTGAACGCTACAATGCTCCCCACGCTAATTCGAGCACTGCTCACCAGAGAATCTGCCTAGATTCCGTGCTTAGCTATTCTTCAACAAGGATCTTGCACTAATAACCTGAGCTGATCTTACAGCTCACCTGTGAATTAACATAATAATTGAGTGCTTTATTGTTCCCCATGCGAATTCGAGCTCAATATTGCTCGCCATGATAATTGAACGCTACAATACTCCACCTCGTTAGTTCGAGCTCAATATAGCTCACTGTTAACTCTGTTAACGAGCTTAATATAGATCACCCTGTTAATTCGAGCTCAATATAGCTCACTCTGTTAACGAGCTTAATATAGCTCACCCTGTTAGTTCGAACTCAATATAGCTCACTCTGTTAACTGTTAACAAGCTCAATATAGCTCACAATGTTAACGAGCTCAATATAGCTCACCCTGTTTACGAGCTCAATACAGCTCACAATGTTAGTTTGAGTACATTACTGCTCATAATTTAGTTAGAGTAACTCCACTAAGAATTAGTGAGTTATCACAATTAGCTTAGTCCTCTACTTAAGTAGGTTAGAAATTTAAACCATTTATTTAGGTAGGTTTAGGGACTTTAGTTAGTGTCAACTGAGTACTAGCCTAGTCTGTACTCACAATTAATTACAGTTGACTATACTTAAAGAGACTGATTTAATAAACTCAATTTTCATCTAAAGGTTGAGGATGTATTAATGAGTTTACAGTGGCAAGCCTATGAGCTGCAATTCAATTTGCACACAAGTCAGAATGACTAGGCTACTAATCTCCCTGTCGACTCAGAATCTTCCTTAATTTTAATGAATAATCCTTTTCAGTTCTCTAATATTACACTATTTTAGCTAGTTAGCAACTTAGTTATACCATCAGTCAGAATGACTACTGCACGGCAGTGCATATTAAATCAAATTTCCTCATTTGATTTTGGGGTGATCATGATGCTCCGTGATGTTATTGTCTAGTAACTCAATAGTTACAAGTCACAGCGACCCTAGACAGTGACCTTACTGTAGTGTCAGAGTCTCTTTGATCTTGAATGACCCAATACTACTTTACTATATAATAATGTGGAATACAACTTATACAATAATGTTATCAGTTCTTAGGAACTTTTTCTGAGTTTGCCTACACTTCAACAACTACGTAATACAACCATTACATGTCACTGCGACCCTAGTTGATGAGTTTATTGTAAACTTTAGAGAGTTCTTGATTACAGATAACTTAATCATTTAATATTTCAATGTATAATTCATGTTCCCATAATGACTTAGAGTATTATCTGTCCTTGACAATTATGGGACATCCTTTATGTGTGTACTAACGTACTAACATACTATCATTAATACAAACTTTGGGATAGGTACGTCAGTACTTAACATTGCACTGTGACCCAAGTTTTCTTCCCCCAGAGTTATGTTGGAAACTTCCAACACTAATAAACTACTATTGTATTATAATAAATCATTATCATTATATACTAACTACAGTAGTTACTAATTTCACTAACGGTAGTGTCAACATAAATTAACCATTTCATCTGTGTATTAGTGCTAGAATTCTCATGAAATCGAGTAGCAACATTGCGTCAGATAATGTCCAGTTAGACACGTTTATTACCAATGTGTTAGAGAATTGAATGTGGTTCTCTAAAATTATCAGTATTCCGTGTAATAATTACCTACGGATAATATGACTCCCGATAATCTGAAACCGAGAGTTATTAACTAAATTTGTTATCAAGTAACAGTTTTATCTGTTACTTGCAAATGCCATGGAGAAAATAAAATCTTCTCCATTTCTCGTTTAACACCATAAAACGAGAATATGATAATATTTAAGTCCCTGTAATTGCAACCCAGTTCTCATTAACATATTACATCCATAATTGCGCGGAAAGGAATTATTCGTGATTAATAATTTCTGTGGTGAATGTGAGAGACGGGTTGAGGGAAGGAGGAGACGCCATTGTGCGAGAGGAGGCATCCCTGGCGTGAAGAGTGGCGAGACACGTGGTAGTGACTAGGGAATTTATCGGCAAGAATTACGCTAATACTCGGTCAACAGTTAATAATTACTTATCCACGTGTTCTATAGTGCCCAGCCAGTTAATAACGCGTCAACAGTTGAAGCCACGATCCGTAATTACACGTACACAGCAGTGGACGACAGGGACTGGCTTACGCGGTTTCGGCAGACCTCAGTATTTGATACGCTCATGTTAAGTATATGTTTCTCGTTTGATGCATCATCGTAGATTATATATTTATGAGTAGTCTGTCGTCATATAGCGAGGATACCCAATAAACAACGTTAGTAAAATTTCGACAATTTCCTCCGTTTTTATGAATATTGAAAATAAAACGTAGCCTATTCAAATGCTACTTAAATTAATCTGATTTCAGCATGTATACGAGGAGTCATCAAGTTGTTTCTCATCATTCATGATATTCACCTCGAGTTCTTTCTTTGTGGAGATCCTGTGACCACGAGGACGAATGACGAAATGATGTTACAGAAATCGTCTTAAAGCTAAAACATTTTTTCGTACAAATTTATTTAATATGATTATTGATTGTTAAGATTCAGATTCATCTGACAAAACAGTTTCGTCAACTGGCAGTGTGGCAGACATGTCGGGTTCAGATTCGTTGTCTGCTTCATCTTGAGGTGGTGTAGTGAACAAAGGCCGCCTCACACCAGATGGTCCGGGAGTTGGCATGGCGTCAGCTTTGGCAGGAGCTGTGTCATCATTTATGTCTGGAGCGTGCCGCAAGTGTTGAGATGATGATGTTGTTTTAGGCCACTCCTCTGTGTCCCAGTGCAATAGGGCCCAGATTGCCACTTCGTGGAACTGTAGCAATGTTAGCTTTTTTCGATCAGTTGTGTTGTATTTGTACAAAACATAGGCATTATGCAATGCCATTTGCAGGAAATAAAAGGTAATCTTTTTGGTCCACTTGTGAGTTTTCCTGGTAAAATGGTAATATTTAACCATTTGATCGAAGTGGTCCACACCTTTCATGAACTTATTGTACTCGCAAATTGCAGTCGGTTTGTTCACTGTTACCTGTTGTATTCCACTTGTTCCGTCTCGGTTGCGAATTCGCTTCCTTCGCTGAACTCGCTGAGTGTCTGCATTGTGGATGTTGGTAATGATTGAAACCACTCACTTGTCTTTCCACAGGAGAATGAAGGTATTATCTTTGCGGCGGTATACTGTGGTATCCAGTGGAAGTTTACCCTTGGGTAGAGCTTGCAATACCTTTGGGGCGCTACATAGCATTCTAATTGTGCCACATGTGTACACCCCAAGTTCTCTCAATGTTTCTTGAGTGCTTGTAGAAGTGCTTGGGCCTTAACCTTGATCCATTTTTGATGAAGTAATTGGGTATAATCCACACGGAAACGGGTAAAAATGCTCGAGTTTGGCGCGCGAGGGGAGCGTGTTCGACTCACGACACGTGACACGAAAACAATGGGCCCATCACGTGACCGGGTAGGCCGACGCGCCAGGCGGCCTAGTGGTGAGAAAGAGAACTTCATGGCGCGTCGTTTGAAACAAACCCCAATGAAATCGGATTAAAATTGAATTTTATACAAATATTTTAAAAGTAGACATAACTTTATGTCCACTATGCGTTTACGTTAGACGAAACCGAACGCGCCGGCGCGTCCAGATAGCGCGAAAGTGATTTATTAATGCACAACTATATTCTACCCACCTCAAGACTCCGCTCCAATATAGAAGCATCAAGAAATAAGGACCAATAGGCTTTCTACAATCACTTCTATTCAATACCCATTGTTTCGTGTTCTGTCTTGTGTTGATGAAATTAATACCTTATTAAATACCACCTCACCCCATCCACCTCACTCAAATGTAGATATAAACAAAATCGGAGATGTGTAAGTTCTATTCAGTTGTGTATATGTAAACTAAAGTCTTTGAAAATGTAATAAGTTTTACGAAACGCGCTCAAGTGTCGCGTCAGACTAGAAATAAAAATGAATTTTGGAGAATTGATTTTTGAATTACCACCAACAGTGAAAAGAAATGTACGAAAGATTGAGAAAATTCGTGTTAGAATTATTAATCTTACTTTTTCGGTCATATTTAATAATATATATATATATATATATATATATATATATATATATATATATATATATATATATATATATATATATATATATATATTTTAAGATGAATAGGAAAACCAGGGATATACTGAACATCTTGTATCAGAATCTTTACTTTAAAAAACATAACGTTTCGAATACTTCTCGTATTCATCATCAGATCTAAAAGAAAAAAACAGAAATCACAGTCAAATAGCTGGTAAACAAAGAACTCATACTGAATATAATTGCCTATCAAAGAAAGGAAAAAGCTTAAAAAACAAAACACTTAAGCGCACTTAAAGTGATCAATACAAATAAAACTAATTTAAAATCCATTAAACTACAAGATGAAATTTATAACTATTAAAACAAACCATTCTATTAAACTTACGTGAAGTGATCAGAAGTGAAACTTGATACCTAACACATAGATACTAAACACTATAGCAAATATTTATATAATGACTACAAATCTACAAAAAATGTATGTAAAATACAAACAGAATAAACGACAATTATAAAGTACTATCCAAAATCTTATAAAAAACTCAAATATTAAATAAAATTAAATACCAAAAAATGTATTATATATCCTAAATAAAAGATTATATTAATGTACAATGTTAAGACTTGAAATAAGTAAGAAAGGGCAAAGACATGGTAAACTAAACAAAATTAAACTACCAAAATAAACTAAAAATCAAATTACAGGGCCTACTGTGCACTATACAGTGTACAATTGAACAGCTGAAAGGTTGCTATTTAACAGAGGCCGCAGCTCCTTTATATATAAGGATTCCATTACTCTCAAATCTGACTGGCCATTCATACAAGTGTCCAGAATTTTAAAATCAGATTCCAGCAGAGAATGATCGAACTCATAACAATGGTTTCTAATCTCCGAAAATGCTGGTTTAGACAATGGTAATCCAGTCCTAAAAGATAATCCCCGGTGCTCAAGTATCCTAATCTTAAAGTTCCGAATGGAACTCCCGACATATCCAGCATTACAGCTGGAACAATTATACATATATACGACATTTGAGCACAAGGGGATAGGCACTTTATCTTTAAATTTAAAATAAGAGCCTATGGTATTTGTGTTGACAAAAATAAATCTAAAGTCTACTTGAGGATAACACTGCTGCAACAGTCTCCTCAAACGACTCCTTACAGAAAAGCTAATACTGCCATAAAATGGTAGTTTAATATATTTAAGATCCCTTTCCACTGTAGTAATCCTACACGATGGGTGAAACTTCTTATTTAAGAAATTCCTTATAAAAGTATAAACCATATGCACAGGATAACCATTATTTGAAAAAAAATTTCACAAGAAAATTAATTTCCTGATCAAAGTTATTCCAATTAGAACATAAAACAAAGGCCCTATTCAGTAGAGTGTTAATAGCATTTTTCTTAAAAATATCAGGAACAAAGGAATTAAAATTTAAACCTAAACCAGTAAAGGTTGGTTTCCTAAAAACATTAGTGTTGAACCCATTGAGGTTATTCACTTTTACATCAAGAAACGACAATGAATTATCAACTTCACACTCTGCAGTAAACCGTATATTACTATGTTGTGCATTAAGATACTCTCTAAATTTCTCAATATGACATTGGTCCCTAAACAACAAAAAAGTGTCATCTACATATCTTCTGTACAAGACTGGTTTAAAGGCCGAAGGACAATTATCAAGCCAATTTATTTCGTGAAAACTCAAAAAAGCATTAGCCAGTGCAGGACCTAAAGGAGACCCCATTGCTACTCCATCAATTTGTTTATAATAAATATTATTAAACATAAAGATGGAGTCTTTAACTGCTATTTCTAACAGCCGTCTGAATATTTTACTACAAAATCCAGACACTAAGTTAGTGTCAGCAAATAATTGACTTACACAGATATCAATGGTTTCCAACAGAGGAATATTAGTAAAAAGTGATTCAACATCGAAACTGGCCATTATAGTTGGGAACTCAAAATTTAAAGAGGAAAGTTCTTTTACAAAATCCTGAGAATTTCTCACAGTAAATTCATTATGCGTTAATGGTTCTAATAATGGAACCAGAAACTTAGCCAGTTTATAATTAAAAGTGCCAATCGCTGATAAAATAGGACGAATCGGTATACCTGTTTTATGAACTTTAGGTAACCCATATAAGATGCCAGGCTTAGAGCCAGTTGCAAGTAATTTAGTATAATCGAAAAGAGAGTCTTTCAAATTTCTTAAAACTCTATTCAGTTTATCCTCACATTTCAAAATATACGAGAATGGGTCTATATCAACCAACGTAAATTTAGAGGGGTCTTCTAACAACCTTTCCACCTTATTAACATACTCTAACTTGTCCAAAACTACTATACCCCTACCTTTATCTGGCCTGGTAATGCAAATACTCCTATCATTC
Organism: Procambarus clarkii; assembly: GCF_040958095.1. Taxonomy (NCBI): domain Eukaryota; kingdom Metazoa; phylum Arthropoda; class Malacostraca; order Decapoda; family Cambaridae; genus Procambarus; species Procambarus clarkii. Next base: position 25,587,151 of record NC_091191.1, on the reverse strand, counting down.
TTTAAGCTATTAATACACTCCAATTTCCTTTTGTCAAAAGGAGGGAATGTAGATCTATATTTACCAAAGTCGTTAAAGACTTCATGTGCTAAGGAGGAAACAGTACTGATGATATTGGTCCAACCATAATTTATACCAGTCCTTAGGGTACAAGTTTTCAATGTGTTGCATAACCGCTCAAAACCTAAAAAATGATTAACAAATTTAGGTTTTTTACATGTCAACCCGGGTTGACATGTAAAAAACCTAAATTTGTTAATCATTTTTTAGGTTTTGAGCGGTTATGCAACACATTGAAAACTTGTACCCTAAGGACTGGTATTTTTACATGTCAACCCGGGTTGACATGTAAAAAACCTAAATTTGTTAATCATTTTTTAGGTTTTGAGCGGTTATGCAACACATTGAAAACTTGTACCCTAAGGACTGGTATAAATTATGGTTGGACCAATATCATCAGTACTGTTTCCTCCTTAGCACATGAAGTCTTTAACGACTTTGGTAAATATAGATCTACATTCCCTCCTTTTGACAAAAGGAAATTGGAGTGTATTAATAGCTTAAAGAATGATAGGAGTATTTGCATTACCAGGCCAGATAAAGGTAGGGGTATAGTAGTTTTGGACAAGTTAGAGTATGTTAATAAGGTGGAAAGGTTGTTAGAAGACCCCTCTAAATTTACGTTGGTTGATATAGACCCATTCTCGTATATTTTGAAATGTGAGGATAAACTGAATAGAGTTTTAAGAAATTTGAAAGACTCTCTTTTCGATTATACTAAATTACTTGCAACTGGCTCTAAGCCTGGCATCTTATATGGGTTACCTAAAGTTCATAAAACAGGTATACCGATTCGTCCTATTTTATCAGCGATTGGCACTTTTAATTATAAACTGGCTAAGTTTCTGGTTCCATTATTAGAACCATTAACGCATAATGAATTTACTGTGAGAAATTCTCAGGATTTTGTAAAAGAACTTTCCTCTTTAAATTTTGAGTTCCCAACTATAATGGCCAGTTTCGATGTTGAATCACTTTTTACTAATATTCCTCTGTTGGAAACCATTGATATCTGTGTAAGTCAATTATTTGCTGACACTAACTTAGTGTCTGGATTTTGTAGTAAAATATTCAGACGGCTGTTAGAAATAGCAGTTAAAGACTCCATCTTTATGTTTAATAATATTTATTATAAACAAATTGATGGAGTAGCAATGGGGTCTCCTTTAGGTCCTGCACTGGCTAATGCTTTTTTGAGTTTTCACGAAATAAATTGGCTTGATAATTGTCCTTCGGCCTTTAAACCAGTCTTGTACAGAAGATATGTAGATGACACTTTTTTGTTGTTTAGGGACCAATGTCATATTGAGAAATTTAGAGAGTATCTTAATGCACAACATAGTAATATACGGTTTACTGCAGAGTGTGAAGTTGATAATTCATTGTCGTTTCTTGATGTAAAAGTGAATAACCTCAATGGGTTCAACACTAATGTTTTTAGGAAACCAACCTTTACTGGTTTAGGTTTAAATTTTAATTCCTTTGTTCCTGATATTTTTAAGAAAAATGCTATTAACACTCTACTGAATAGGGCCTTTGTTTTATGTTCTAATTGGAATAACTTTGATCAGGAAATTAATTTTCTTGTGAAATTTTTTTTCAAATAATGGTTATCCTGTGCATATGGTTTATACTTTTATAAGGAATTTCTTAAATAAGAAGTTTCACCCATCGTGTAGGATTACTACAGTGGAAAGGGATCTTAAATATATTAAACTACCATTTTATGGCAGTATTAGCTTTTCTGTAAGGAGTCGTTTGAGGAGACTGTTGCAGCAGTGTTATCCTCAAGTAGACTTTAGATTTATTTTTGTCAACACAAATACCATAGGCTCTTATTTTAAATTTAAAGATAAAGTGCCTATCCCCTTGTGCTCAAATGTCGTATATATGTATAATTGTTCCAGCTGTAATGCTGGATATGTCGGGAGTTCCATTCGGAACTTTAAGATTAGGATACTTGAGCACCGGGGATTATCTTTTAGGACTGGATTACCATTGTCTAAACCAGCATTTTCGGAGATTAGAAACCATTGTTATGAGTTCGATCATTCTCTGCTGGAATCTGATTTTAAAATTCTGGACACTTGTATGAATGGCCAGTCAGATTTGAGAGTAATGGAATCCTTATATATAAAGGAGCTGCGGCCTCTGTTAAATAGCAACCTTTCAGCTGTTCAATTGTACACTGTATAGTGCACAGTAGGCCCTGTAATTTGATTTTTAGTTTATTTTGGTAGTTTAATTTTGTTTAGTTTACCATGTCTTTGCCCTTTCTTACTTATTTCAAGTCTTAACATTGTACATTAATATAATCTTTTATTTAGGATATATAATACATTTTTTGGTATTTAATTTTATTTAATATTTGAGTTTTTTATAAGATTTTGGATAGTACTTTATAATTGTCGTTTATTCTGTTTGTATTTTACATACATTTTTTGTAGATTTGTAGTCATTATATAAATATTTGCTATAGTGTTTAGTATCTATGTGTTAGGTATCAAGTTTCACTTCTGATCACTTCACGTAAGTTTAATAGAATGGTTTGTTTTAATAGTTATAAATTTCATCTTGTAGTTTAATGGATTTTAAATTAGTTTTAATATATGTGACAGTTAATAAGTTTTATTTGTATTGATCACTTTAAGTGCGCTTAAGTGTTTTGTTTTTTAAGCTTTTTCCTTTCTTTGATAGGCAATTATATTCAGTATGAGTTCTTTGTTTACCAGCTATTTGACTGTGATTTCTGTTTTTTTCTTTTAGATCTGATGATGAATACGAGAAGTATTCGAAACGTTATGTTTTTTAAAGTAAAGATTCTGATACAAGATGTTCAGTATATCCCTGGTTTTCCTATTCATCTTAAAATTAAGATTCCCGAAGGGAACATCGATCATAAATATTTTATATATATATATATATATATATATATATATATATATATATATATATATATATATATATATATATGTATATATGTATGTATATATATATATATATATATATATATATATATATATATATATATATATATATATATATAAATTAATGATGACATTAATCAAATTTTCTACTAAACAAGTTTTAGTCTTATCTGTAAGACGACTTCACTAAGTGTGTTTCGCTACTCATCATTGTGTTCACAAGGTCTCAATAAGGAAGAAACACCAGTTGTGAGCATCGTAGGTGAAGGAAGAAAAACTTGGTTTATCCTCGTCTACACGCTGTAATCAGGGAAATTTGAGTAGCAATTGATTAGGCTATAAATTATTCCAATATTCACTGAAATTTGAATTAAAAAATGTAAGAAACTAACATTGTATTGGTGGTCTTAACACAACTTAACGACAGGCTATCCACAAATACACAATGTAGAATGATGCATCAGATTGAAAGGTATACTTAACGTGAGCGTGTTGGAACACTAAAGCCTGCTGTATCGCGTCTGCCAGTCCCTGACGTTTATTGTTGTGGACGTGACTATATTTGTAGACGCGCAAGTAAACAGTTGGAGTACTGTAGACCACGTGAAGTTGTTAAATGGCTGCTGTTTGTGGAGGCACGTGTGCACCACGCGACGCCTTGAGCTTTAATCCCGCATCCTTCCTCCCACCACGCTCAGTCACGCATGCGCAAAGACGCTCATAGCGATCTCGGACGTAAACCATTTCGGTTTATTATTAATTATTTGGGAAACGGAAGGAGTACAATTTGAACTATCGTCACCAATAAATATATTGGATAATAATACCTTTTCTCGTAAGGCAATTGATCTAATTAACATTGCACAAATTGAACGAGAAGGGTTGACGTGCTTTTATTTTACGCCATAGTAATAGTTTACTGGAATAATTAATTTGGGTAAATACCCGAGCTCAGTACACATAAGCATGTGAAATGGTTATTTCTTTCATAAAGAACAATAATTTTAGAATGAAAAAGTAATTAACTGAACTAAATATTTCTCCAACATGTGTGGAGATTTCAGGTTTAAGCCTGCTATCGACGCTTGGCGTCATGACGGGTGGGAATTTTCTGGCTAAATTATGCCTTACTATAGAAACGCTAACGGTGTTAATTCTACGTGTTAGTGTTATTAGTAAATATTAATATTGGGAGTTAAGCGAGAATAATCTGTTGGTTATTTCCAACAGGCACTGACCTGGAGGGTGGCACTGACCTGGAGGGTGGCACAGACTTGGAGGGTGGCACTGACCTGGAGGGTGGTGCTGACCTGGAGGGTGGCAGTGACCTGGAGGGTGACACAGACCTGGAGGGTGGCACTGACCTGGAGGGTGGCACTGACCTGGAGGGTGTGGACAGTGACAGTCTTGGCGGCGGGGGTCATGGGGTTGTCGTTGAGGTCGCCCACATGGACGGTGAGGGTGGCGGTGGCGGTGAGGGGCGGCCAGCCGGCGTCCGCCACCACCAGCGGCACCAGCAGGGAGCGCCGCTCCTCCCTGTCTAGCCCCGCCCGCGCCCACACCACGCCCACGCCACGCCCCTCGTCCCCTCCTGCAGGAGAACACAGTGGGTAATGTACCGGCTAGTACGCCCTCACAATGGTCACAACAACACTATATTAGGACCAAACAGCGCCCAAGTTACACTCAACAGAGTCAGAAGCACAAGGTCACCAGGGGGTCAGTGGCGTCACCAGGGGTCAGTGTCGTCAACAGGATGTCAGTGTCGTCACCAGGGGTCAGTGTCAACACCAGGGGGGCCAGTGTCGTCACCAGGGGTCCGTGTCGTCACCAGGGGGTCAGTGTCATCACCAGGGGGCCAGTGTCGTCACCAGGGGGTCAGTGTCGTCACCAGGGGTCACTATCGTCACCAGGGGTCAGTGTCGACACCAGGGGGTCAGTATCATTACCAGGGGTCAGTGTCGTCACCAGGGGTCAGTGTCGTCACCAGGGGGTCAGTGTTGTGACCCGGGGGTCAGTGTTGTCACCAGGGGTCAGTGTCGTCACCAGTGTTCAGTGTCATCACCATGGGGTCAGTGTGGTCACCAGGGGGTCAGTGTCGTCACCAGGGTGCCAGTGTCGTCACCAGGGGTCACTATCGTCACCAGGGGTCAGTGTCGACACCAGAGGGTCAGTATCATTACCAGGGGGTCAGTGTCGTCACCAGGGGTCAGTGTCGTCACCAGGAGGCCAGTGTCGTCACCAGGGGATCGATGTCGTCACCTGGGGGCCGGTGTCGTCACCAGGCGGTCAGTGTCGTCACCAGGGGGTCAGTGTCGTCACCAGGGGTCAGTGTCGTCACCAGGGAGTCAGTTTCGTTACCTGGGGTCAGTGTCGTCACCTGGGGTCAGTGTCGTCACAAGGGGTCAGTATCGTCACCAAGGGTCAGTATCGTCACCAGGAGCCAGTGTCGTCAACAGGGGTCAGTGTCGTCACAAGGGGATCAGTGTCGTCACCAGGGGTCATTGTCGTCACCAGGGGTCACTATCGTCACCAGGGGTCAGTGTCGACACCTGGGGGTCAGTATCGTTACCAGGGGTCAGTGTCGTCACCAGGGGGCCAGTGTCTTCACCAGGGGGCCAGTGTCGTCACCAGGGGGGCCAGTGTCTTCACCAGGGGGCCAGTGTCGTCACCAGGGGGCCAGTGTCTTCACCAGGGGGCCAGTGTCGTCACCAGGGGGCCAGTGTCGTCACCAGGGGTCAGTGTCGTCACCAGGGGGCCACTGTCGTCACCATGGGGGCCCGTGTCGTCACCAGGGGTCAGTGTCGTCACCAGGGGCCAGTGTCTTCACCAGGGGGCCAGTGTCGTCACCAGGGGGCCAGTGTCGTCACCAGGGGGCCAGTGTCGTCACCAGGGGGCCAGTGTCGTCACCAGGGGTCAGTGTCGTCACCAGGGGGCCCGTGTCGTCACCAGGGGGCCAGTGTCGTCACCAGGGGGCCAGTGTCGTCACCATGGGGGCCCGTGTCGTCACCAGGGGTCAGTGTCGTCACCCGGGGTCAGTGTCGTCACCATGGGGGCCCGTGTCGTCACCAGGGGTCAGTGTCGTCACCAGGGGTCAGTGTCGTCACCAGGGGGCCAGTGTCGTCACCATGGGGGCCCGTGTCGTCAACAGGGGTCAGTGTCGTCACCAGGGGTCAGTGTCGTCTCCAGGGAGCCAGTGTCGTCACCAGGGGTCAGTGTCGTCACCAGGGGGCCAGTGTCGTCACCAGGGGTCAGTGTCGTCACCAGGGGGCCAGTGTCGTCACCATACCTTGAGGTTACCTTGAGGTGCTTCCGGGGCTTAGTGTCCCCGCGGCCCGGTCGTCGACCAGGCCTCCTGGTTGCTGGACTGATCAACCAGGCTGTTAGACGCGGCTGCTCGCAACCCGACGTATGAGTCACAGCCTGGTTGATCAGGTATCCTTTGGAGGTGCTTATCCAGTTCTGTCTTGAACACTGTGAGGGGTCTGCCAGTTATGCCCGTTATGTGTAGTGGAAGCGTGTTGAACAGTCTCGGGCCTCTGACGTTGATAGAGTTCTCTCTCAGAGTACCTGTTGCACCTCTGCTTTTCAACGGGGATATTCTGCACATCTTTCCATGCCTCCTGGTCTCATGTGATGTTATTTCTGTGTGCAGGTTTGGGACCAGCCCCTCAATTATTTTCCACGTGTAAATTATTATGTATCTCTCCCGCCTGCACTCAAGGGAGTACAAATTTAGGCTCTTTAGTCGGGTCCAGTAATTTAGATGTTTTACTGAGTGGATTCTAGCAATAAATGATCTCTGCACGCTCTGACCATAAGGGCATAGGCTCTGACCATAGGGTCAGTGTCGTCACCAGGAGGTCAGTGTCGTCACTAGGAGGTCAGTGTCATCACCAGGGGGCCAGTATCGTCACCAGGGGGCCTGTGTCGTCACCAAGGGTCAGTGTCGTCACCACGGGGTCAGTGTCGTCACCAGGGTGTCAGTGTCGTCACCAGGGGGCCAATGTCGTCACCAGGGGTCACTGTCGTCACCATGGGGTCAGTGTCGTCACCAGGGGGTCAGTGTCGTCACCAAGGGTCAGTCTCGTCACCAGGGTGTCAGTGTCGTCACCAAGGGTCAATGTCGTCACCAGGAGTCGGTGTCGTCACCAGGGGGTCAGTGTCGTCACCAGGGGGTCAGTGTCGTCACCAAGGGTCAGTGTCGTCACCAGGGTGTCAGTGTCGTCACCAGGGGGCCAATGTCATCACCAGGGGGCCAGTATCGTCACCAGGAGGGTCTGTGTCATCCCCAGGGGGTCAGTGTCGTCACCAGGGGTCAGTGTCGTCACCAGGGGTGGGGGAGTGACCATAGATGCTGCTATACGACAGTTCTAAAGACAACCGAATTTCATTCAGTTGTGTTCAGAAGTGAGTGAAGATCATAGTTTTAATTAATTATTTAAAGTTTGTTTTTTCAATTATCGTTATATTAAAAACAGCAGTTTAATGTTCTATTAAATTTTCCACAATGACATGTTCGTATCAGATTGGTGCTGTTAAAACAAGATAGACAACCACAACTCTTCATGAATTTAAATGAAACATATAATTTATTCATACATAGTGTGAGTGGAATCCAAGCGCATCTGTAAATTATTTGGCTATATTTAACTAGTATCGAATCTATATAAAAGGCTGGTAATTGTCGACCTGTATGAACGCAATACATAGTGATGATACACTCGAGTGATGAATGAGTACATTACAAGTAGAGGAGATCAATTACACGTCTCTCTAAGAATGGATTTTGAGGGGGGAGGGGTGACAAGATTATCATATATCAAATTCCTAAGAATTTATTAAGACAAGGGCAAGTGGGAACAAAGATCGTAGGTGATTCACAAATTTATATCATTTTAAGTGGAGTACTCAGCATATTGAAGCCCAACCACTTAGGGTGGACGTTAGAGCGACGGTCTCGCTTCATGCCGGTCGGCGTTCAATCCCTGACCATCCAAGTGGTTAGGCACCATTCCTTTCCCCCCGTCCCATCCCAAATCCTGATCCTTTCCAAAAGCTATATTATCATAATGACTTGGCGCTTTCTCCTAATAGTAGCCTTCCTCTTCACCATATTGAATATGCTAAAGACTAGATAGGTGAAGGTAGACTGACCTGTTTTCAAACGCAGAATTGACAATGCCCAAAAGACTTTGAAACCTGTATACCTGGTTGATGAGGTTCTGGGAGTTCTTCTACTCCCCAAGCCCGGCCCGAGGCCAGGCTTGACTTGTGAGAGTTTGGTCCACCAGGCTGTTGCTTGGAGCGGTCCGCAGGCCCACATACCCACCACAGCACAGTTGGTCCGGCACTCCTTGGAGGAATAAATCTAGTTTCCTCTTGAAAATGTCCACGGTTGTTCCGACAATATGTCTTATGCTTGCTGGGAGGACGTTGAACAACCGCGGACCTCTGAGGTTTATACAGTGTTCTCTGATTGTGCCTATGGCTCCTCTGCTCTTCACTGGTTCTATTCTACATTTTCTTCCATATCGTTCATTCCAGTACGTTATTATTTTACTGTGTAGATTTGGTACTTGGCTCTCCAGTATCTTCCAGGTGTATGTTATTTGATATATCTCTCGTCTTCTTTCTAGTGAGTACATTTGTAGGGCTTTGAGACGATCCCAATAATTTAGGTGCTTTATTGCGTCTATGCGTGTCGTATATGTTCTCTGTATTCCCTCTATTTCAGCAATCTCTCCTGCTCTGAAGGGGGAAGTGAGTACTGAGCAGTACTCAAGACGGGACAACACAAGTGACTTGAAGAGTACAACCATTGTGATGGGATCCCTGGATTTGAAAGTTCTCGTAATCCATCCTATCATTTTTCTGGCTGTCGCAATATTTGCTTGGTTATGCTCCTTAACCGTTAGGTCGTCAGACATTATTATTCCCAAATCCTTTACATGCTGTTTTCCTGCTATGGGTACATTTGATTGTGTTTTGTACTCTGTATTATGTTTAAGGTCCTCATTTTTACCGTACCTGAGTACCTGGAATTTATCATTGTTAAACATCATGCTATTTTCTGATGCCCAGTCGAAAACTTTATTAATATCAGCTTGAAGTTTTTCAATGTCTTCAGCCGAGGTAATTTTCATACTGATTTTTGTGTCATCTGCAAAGGATGATACGAAACTGTGACTTGTATTTTTGTCTATATCTGATATGAGAATAAGCAAAAGCAGCGGTGCAAGGACTGTACCCTGAGGTACAGAGCTTTTAACTGCACTTGGACTAGATTTTATATGGTTGACAGTTACTCGCTGAGTCCTGTTTGACAGAAAACTGAGTATCCAGCGTCCTACTTTACCGGTTATTCCCATTGACTTCATTTTGTGTGCTATCACGCCATGGTCACATTTATCGAAAGCCTTTGCGAAGTCCGTGTATATCACATCAGCATTCTGTTTTTCTTCTAATGCCTCAGTGACTTCGTCGTAGTGCTCAAGTAGCTGTGAGAGGCACGATCTTCCCGCTCGAAATCCATGTTGGCCTGGGTTGTGAAGGTCATTGGTCTCTATGAAATTGGTGACCTGACTCCTAATCACTCTCTCAAATACTTTTATGATGTGCGATGTTAGTGCAACTGGTCTATAATTCTTTGCCAATGCTTTGCTCCCTCCCTTGTGTAGAGGGGCTATGTCTGCTACTTTAAGTGCATCTGGTATCTCCCCCGTGTCCAAGCTCTTCCTCCACACTATACTGAGTGCCTGTGCTACCGGCACTTTGCATTTCTTTATAAATATTGAATTCCATGAGTCTGGACCTGGGGCCGAGTGCATGGGCATGTTTTCAATTTCTCTTTCAAAATTTAGTGCTCTAGTGTTTATATCAGTTATATTTACAGGGGTTTGAATATCCCGCATAAAGAAATTGTCTGGATCTTCCACCTTCATGTTGCTTATTGGAGTGCTAAACATGTCCTCATACTGCTTTTTTAGGATTTCACTAATTTCTTTGTCATCCTCCGCGTATGAACCTTCACTTGTACGAATAGGTCCAATACTGGCAGTGGTTTCTGCTTTTGATTTCGCATATGAGAAGAAATATTTTGGATTTTTCTTTATTTCCTGAATTGCTTTCTGTTCTAACTGCCTTTCTTCAGTTTCATATGAGTGTTTCAATTTCCGCTCTATTTCTTCAATCTCCCTATTTAAATTATTCCTTCTTTGACGGGAAATTCGTGTCTGCATAAGCAGTTCCGTTATTTTTTCCTGCGTTTATAGTGTCATCTGCGTTCTCTTTCTACGTTAGATCTCTTTCTGGCTTTCCTCAAAGGAACATGTTTCAGACAGACTTGATACGCTTCTGAAGTCAGTTTTTCTATTCCTTCTGTAGGACTTGTATTACTTAGAACAGTTCCCCATGGAATGTTTGTAAGTTCCCTGTTTATTATCTCCCAGTCTATCCTTTTATTATTAAAATTGAATTTACTGAATAGCCCCTCTCGCTTTATCAACGTTTTAGGTCTATTCTGAGTATTGATGGTCGTTTGCACTTCAATGAGCTTGTGATCTGAGTATGTGGTATCTGATATCGTAATGTCTCTGATAATGTCTTCATTGTTCGTAAAGACCAGATCTAGAATATTTTCATTTCTCGTTGGCTCCGATATCTGCTGATTGAGTGAAAATTTGTCACAGAATCTAAGTAGTTCTCTAATCTGTGGTTGGTTAGGTCCTGATAGATTTTCTGGTATAATATTATTGTTTGCTATTTTCCACCTGAGACTAGGCAAGTTGAAGTCACCTAGGAAGATAATATCAGGTATCGGGTTCTCCAAATTATCAAGGCTATTCTCTATTTTGCTTATCTGTTCTGTGAATTCCTCAGCCGTTGCATCTGGCGGTTTGTATATTAGAATAATCACTAAATTTATTTTCTCTATTTTTAATCCCAGTGCCTCCACCACCTCATTTGTAACGTTTAGGAGCTCCGAGCATACAAGGTCTTCCCTAATATACAGACCCACTCCTCCATGTGACCTAATTTTCCTATCACACCTGTATAGGTTATATCCTGGAGTCCAGATCTCACTGTCCAACAATTCCCCTGCATGGGTTTCTGTGAAAGCTCCAAATACTGCATTTGACTCGGTGAGGAGGCCATTTATGAACTGTACTTTGTTGTTTGTTCTTGTTTTCAGTCCTTGTATGTTGGCAAAGATGAATGAGGTTACTCTATTAGTGATAGTTTGAATGGGAGACTTTTTCGGCAAGCCCATTATGCGTGGACATAATGAGTTTGTTCTGACCAGTACTGATTGTTGTAGGGCAGTTGTCTGTCGTAGTTGTAGTTCCCTTTCGGTGGGTAATTGTATCTGTAATTCTGGAATGCAAGTGGATCTGGCATCCAGTTCCGTACACTCTCCATGCTGCTCCTTTTGAATTCTCTGTCGGTCTGGTATAAAAAATATATAGAGTTTCTCTAAATTCATTATCCTGCTTGCCACTCTTTATGTAGCGTTCCGTGCCTTTCACGTGAAAGTGTGGGCAGCTGAGGTCATAGCATTTTCTGTCCTCCAGTGAGGTTTGGCACATGTCAGGATGGAAAAACCTACATATTGATCCAAATCGACACTCACCTTTCCTAAGCATATTTAAACATTTTTTGGGATGTTGGTAACTGCATTCTTATCCTTTCTTATTACCAGCATACCTATGTCTGCATATACCCTTTGCATAAAATTTGCATAAGTCTGTCCTTCTGTTCTGAATTGCTCTATCGGGAACCGTCGTAGTGTCTGTACCTATCGAGCTGTCAGTGCTGTCTGGTACACTTTCTAGTTTACTGTAATCTACATCCTGGCCTACTGAGTCAGAGTTTACAACTTCCTGAGTTTCAGCCTCAGTTTCATCCTTGACTATAGCCTCCGCCCCTTGTATATTAGAATTGTTGTTCCTTTCCCACTCCTTCTGGATGGCTGGTAGGCTTCCAATGAATGATGTTTTCCGATCATGCGTCATGTTATCTAGAAGGTTTTTTAGGATATTCCAAGCTGGCAGGTCATTTTTACACACCCAGAGCAAGTGGCCAGCTCTCAGTGCCGTTGTGTTACTCACTCCTGTACAAGCCGAATGGAATCTAGTCTTACAGATATAACATTCAATTCCCGTTACCTTCGTCTTTAAGAAGTTGTTACAGTGGCCACAAATTTGTTTATTTACTCCCATTTTGCCTTGTTTTGTTGTATATATCTATATATTTATAATATTATATGTATATTTGTAACAATATATATGTTTATTTGTTCTACTGTATGGTTAGTACTTATCGCACGGTCGAGAGTGAGGGTCCCAGAGGCTGTACAGTTGACTCGTTGTTGTATTTGAGATTCACTGTATGGATCACTTGTTGATGTCAGTCCTTTTAACTCTTTATAAAATTATATGTATTTATATTTATATGTTTAATATTTATAATATTATATGTATACCGTATATTTGTAATATTATGTATGTTATTTTGTTCAAACTTTATGGCAGGTACTTAGCGTAGGGTAGCGAAGCTGGTCCCCGGTCGGTACAGGTGACCTTTTGTTGTCCCAGGTTGATGTCACCAGTTTCCAGTTACCCGATTTATAACCACTGATGCCGCCTCTTGCCACTATTCTATATTTCTAGTATTCTATATTTATAATATTCACTTCCAACTTATATGTTGTTGTGATACCCGTTCCACATCACTGTTCCACGAATCACCGTTCACTATTTTTTTTTCCTAATACACGCATGTACACAAAGCCTCGTTTACTGGCTCACACTGGTCTCCCGTTTATTCTCTATTTAGCACAAAGTTCTATTGTTAATGACTATTTTCAATTTTCCAGCGGGTCACTATGCACTTTGTTATGTCTGGAATCAGTAATCCATGGCAGTAGTCCTAAGAATCCCGGTTAATGTCACGATTTTAACGGAGCGCGCACGGTACGTCTTCTCCCTCCCTCGACCTCGACTCGCCACACGGTATACCACACGGATTAATGGATAAAGGGTGGGGGCCAAACAGAACATAAATTAATGCCAGTAAACATAATTGGCCGAGTACAATTATGTGAATATTATGAGTCCACAAATACACACTCATAACAAAACACACATCCGAAGATTAACCTCGCGAGCATCCACTAAATATTCCATTTGCAACACACGTCATTTGTCCTCACTCACGATATATAAAACTTTTCTACAACTCAGAAATATTGGAGCGTGAATGTCCGAACACAGTGAGGGATGCGCGTGGGGATGACATCTCTGCATGAAAAAGAATATCATATTTTTGTTTCAACTCTGCATGCGAAGTCCAGCAAACGCTATTGTATCAGCTCGCCATCTTGTTGGTTACCAAAGAACCAAAAACAGCAAAGGTTATAAACAGAATTAACATGTATTTAGAAAGACAACTTACCAATTTTTGTTACTTGATAACAAATTTAAACTAAATTTATTTACAGGTATTATTGTCGTGGGTGACCCCTGACAACTCACTCTTGTCGTGGGTGACCCCTAACAACTCACTCTTGTCGTGGGTGACCCCTGACAACTCACTCTTGTCGTGGGTGACCCTGAAGGTGTCGAGGACGTGCTGGGGCGCCCTGGGGTCGAGGGCTACAGTGAAGGGCGGCCCGTGGCCCTGGCGCCAGTCGTCAGGGTCCCCAAGCCTCACCCGGGCCACCACCTGGGCCCCGCCGTTCTCCACCACCTCCACCTCCCGAGGCTCCGCCAGGAACGGCGGGTTGTCGTTCACGTCCGTCACGTTCACCTGCAGGAAGAGCACCCAGCCAGGGTGAGGTCGCCTTCAGGCACATGGTTGACCATCCTTCCATGGTTAGAACGACATACTTAAGACAGTGACAAGTTGTGTACTTACAGTGTTGAGACAGTGTCAAGTTGTGTACTTACAGTGTTGACAAGTTGTGTACTTAAAGTGTTAAGACAGTGACAATTTGTGTACCTACAGTGCCGAGACTGTGACAAGTGGTGTACTTACAGTGCCGAGACTGTGAAAAGTTTTGTACTTACAATGCCGAGACAGTGACAAGTTGTGTACTTACAGTGTTGACACAGTGGCAAGTTGTGTACTTACAGTGCCGAGACAGTGAAAAGTTTTGTACTTACAGTGCCGAGTCAGTGGCAAGTTGTGTACTTACAGTGCCGAGACAGTTACAACTTGTGTACTTTCAGTGCTGATACAGTGACAAGTTTTGTCTTACAGTGCCGAGACAGTTACAACTTGTGTACTTTCAGTGCTGATACAGTGACAAGTTGTGTCTTACAGTGCCGAGACAGTTACAACTTGTGTACTTTCAGTGCTGATACAGTGACAAGTTGTGTCTTACAGTGCCGAGACAGTTACAACTTGTGTACTTTCAGTGCTGATACAGTGACAAGTTGTGCACTTTCAGTGTTGAGATTGTGACAAATTATATAAATACTGTGCTTTTCCAGGAGCTCATGTGGGAAATGGTGTTGTCCTAGATAAGCTGAAACAAACTCCTGTCGTCATGTAAATATGTACATTATTAGACAGCCACTCCTCTTGCTTTGTCAGGTGTTATGGCTGTACTCTTAGAATTTGTATAGGTTTCTTTAGTCACTTTAAGTTAAGCAGTGTTTACAATTCCAAACTCTACCAGTCAGGTAAGCATTTGATTACAAATGGAGTGTCTGATCAATTAACCAATTAGAGAACACAAATTGAAAATTGAACGGCGAATGCAATAAAAGGAATGTCACATGATAAGAGCGAGTCCAGACCCGACATCGGAAGTTGGAAGATGTAATTCTCTGTTGTGTGGCCGAATATTTTAATATTTGCTCAAAAGAAGGTATTTCGATGATTGGCTTCAGAGCAGTCGGACGACGGCAGTATTCGAGATAGCCTGGAGTAAGTACCTTTATGAGCTCTCATTACTAAGAAAACTTAGTAAAGAAAATTTGTGTCCTGGACGAGTAAGATGAATCTTCGAGGTGCATTGAGGTTTCTCGATGCATTTCGGAACCCTGAGCCTTCGTGTTTCGCTTTAAGGGACACTCTGACCTGGAGAAACTGCCAAGAGAAACTGTAGTCGTTCCAGAGAAGGTCTGTTACTGTGTTTTCCAGGTTATCGGAAACCATACTAAGGAAATGTAAGTCTCGGATTTCTTGATGTTCAGTGAGCACAGGTGTTCACTCAAGAGAAGATCAGTGCATTGTTACAGTGATAAATTATAAATTCGTTATTGTGAGAGTGTCAGTAAGTTTTGATCAAAGAAACGGTAATGACGACTCTAGAATTAGTGGCCGAGGTAGGGCAACACGGACCTCATGAGTATACACAACTATCAGTGCACTGTAACCTAATGATTCACACCATCCAACCAGCATCATAGTGGATTTTAACTAATGACATTTTCCATCAAAATGCAGAGACAGCTTTCCCGACAGCATTAAGTTAAAACACAGCGAACATAATTTTGTCCAAGGAATTCACGTGTGTATTCGTTGAGAATAATGGTGACAACAATCATTAGAGAGAGTACCAAGGGATTTTGTTTTACTGTATACTTTCATTTGCTTACAAAAATTTTGGAAAGAAAATTACCAAGTTATTTCGTGGCCCATTTGAGTTGGCAGACGTTAATTCTCTGATAGGAGGAATGTCAACAAGACGCAGATGGTGTTGAGTAGGACCAAGGTGGGAGAAGGAAGAGGAACTCTTGCCTGTTTAATCCCATTACTGACAGACTGACACATTAAACTATAAAGGTCAACCAAACACCAGAGGATTAACTCTGAGGACCTATCAATAGGTGTGAATAATTTTGACAACAATGAAGAATAATTTGGAAGAATAAACAAATATATCATTTGTAAAGGACACACAGATGTCCGTTCCTGTTATCCCTCAAAATCCAGGTAGATCTCATTCTGTCCAAATCAGACTTAACAGGTTGGGTTCGAGGATAATTGTAAGAGATCTTGTAAGCAATAGACAGGAAGCAAGGGGCAGTGTCTATTACCAAGAGTTGTGTGTGGAAGACAACACTGATGGGTTGTGCATCTGAAGTGCTGAAGCCGGCAAATTGAGAACTTACAGTGTTGAAACAGTGATAACATGTGTACTTACAGTGCTGATAATGTGGTAACATGTGTGATTACAGGGCTGATACAGTGATAAAATGTGTACTTACAGTGCTGATAATGTGATAACATGTGTGATTACAGGGCTGATACAGTGATAACATGTGTACTTACAGTGCTGATACAGTGATAACATGTGTGATTACAGGGCTGATACAGTGATAACATTTGTACTTACAGTGTTGATACAATGATAACATGTGTACTTACAGTGCTGATACAGGGATAACATGTCTACTTACAGTGCTTATACAGTGATAAAATGTGTACTTACAGTGCTGATAATGTGATAACATGTGTGATTACAGGGTTGATACAGTGACAACATGTGTACTTACAGTGCTGATACAGTGATAACATGTTTACTTACAGTGCTGATACAGTGATAACATGTGTAATTACAGGACTGATACAACCTGTAATATCAGCATGTGTACATAGTGCTGATACAGCGATAACATGTGTACTTACAGTGCTGATACAGTGATAACGTGTACTTACAGTGTAAATACAGTGATAACATGGGTACTTACAGTGAGGGTGGCTGTGGCAGTCCTGGGTGGGGTGCCATCGTCCACCGCCCACACCAGAACAGAGTGGGCGGCCGCTGTCTCGCGATCCAGGCCGCCCACAACCCAGACCGCCCCCGACCCGTCTACACTGAACTGTCGTCTGGGGTCACTGTCCTCTGCTATCTTGTAGCGCACGCGGCTGTGTCCTCCCTGCGGTTAGTGGCGGGTATTAGTGTAGGACACCTGGCTGTGTCCTCCCTGCGGTTAGTGGCGGGTATTAGTGTAGGACACCTGGCTGTGTCCTCCCTGCGGTTAGTGGCGGGTGTTAGTGTAGGACACCTGGCTGTGTCCTCCCTGCGGTAAGTGGCGGGTATTAGTGTAGCACACCTGGCTGTGTCCTCCCTGCGGTTAGTGGCGGGTATTAGTGTAGCACACCTGGCTGTGTCCTCCCTGCGGTTAGTGGCGGGTATTAGTGTAGGACACCTGGCTGTGTCCTCCCTGCGGTTAGTGGCGGGTATTAGTGTAGCGCACGCGGCTGTGTCCTCCCTGCGGTTAGTGGCGGGTATTAGTGTAGCACACCTGGCTGTGTCCTCCCTGCGGTTAGTGGCGGGTATTAGTGTAGCACACCTGGCTGTGTCCTCCCTGCGGTTAGTGGCGGGTATTAGTGTAGCACACCTGGCTGTGTCCTCCCTGCGGTTAGTGGCGGGTGTTAGTGTAGCACACCTGGCTGTGTCCTCCCTGCGGTTAGTGGCGGGTGTTAGTGTAGCACACCTGGCTGTGTCCTCCCTGCGGTTAGTGGCGGGTATTAGTGTAGCACACCTGGCTGTGTCCTCCCTGCGGTTAGTGGCGGGTATTAGTGTAGCACACCTGGCTGTGTCCTCCCTGCGGTTAGTGGCGGGTATTAGTGTAGCACACCTGGCTGTGTCCTCCCTGCGGTTAGTGGCGGGTGTTAGTGTAGGACGCCTGGCTGTGTCCTCCCTGCGGTTAGTGGCGGGTATTAGTGTAGCACACCTGGCTGTGTCCTCCCTGCGGTTAGTGGCGGGTATTAGTGTAGGACACCTGACTGTGTCCTCCCTGCGGTTAGTGGCGGGTATTAGTGTAGGACACCTGACTGTGTCCTCCCTGCGGTTAGTGGCGGGTATTAGTGTAGGACACCTGGCTGTGTCCTCCCTGCGGTTAGTGGCGGGTATTAGTGTAGCACACCTGGCTGTGTCCTCCCTGCGGTTAGTGGCGGGTATTAGTGTAGGACACCTGGCTGTGTCCTCCCTGCGGTTAGTGGCGGGTATTAGTGTAGCACACCTGGCTGTGTCCTCCCTGCGGTTAGTGGCGGGTATTAGTGTAGCACACCTGGCTGTGTCCTCCCTGCGGTTAGTGGCGGGTATTAGTGTAGGACACCTGGCTGTGTCCTCCCTGGCTGTTGCGCTACACTAATTCGATGGTTCTTAGCGATGGTTATTGCCAAATGTTTAGTGTTAATTGGCGTTACCAGCACTATTACTGTACCGAATCAGACTCTATACTTCCTAGATATATTGGTGATTAACTGACGCTAGAGGTAGTGGTCGTTAATAGTTATTAACTGACAAATGGTTTTAGTGAAGAATACTGATGATAACTACATTTTGTGTGTACTGTCCTCGGCCCTAATCTTCTTTACTCTCAAAAAGAGAACAGTTCATTCCTGAGTAGTGTCTGTATATCACGTCTGAACCATCACTTGGTGACAAGCCACGCACACTGCTGATATCTACCATGTCAGACGTGAGTGTTCATGAACTGTTCTTGTGTGACTCATACGTAACCAAACTGGGGACGTTTTTCACCTCTTGTTGTGGTGACACGAGGAAGGTCATGGGGGTTAGGGAAGGTCACAGAGGTTAGGGAAGGTCACGGAGGTTAGGGAAGGTCACGAGGGTTAGGGAAGGTCACAAGGGCAGGGAAGGTCACGAGGGCAGGGATGGTCACGAGGGTTAGGGAAGGTCACAAGGGCAGGGAAGGTCACGAGGGCAGGGATGGTCACGAGGGTTAGGGTAGGTCACAAGGGCAGGGAAGGTCACGAGGGCAGGGATGGTCACGAGGGTAGACAAGGTCACGAGGGCAGGGAAGGTCACGAGGGAAGGGCAGGTCACGAGGGCAGGGAAGGTCACGAGGGCAGGGATGGTCACGAGGGCAGGGAAGGTCACGAGGGCAGGGATGGTCACGAGGGCAGGGATGGTCACGAGGGCAGGGATGGTCACGAGGGCAGGGATGGTCACGAGGGCAGGGATGGTCACGAGGGTAGGGATGGTCACGAGGGCAGGGATGGACACGAGGGTAGGGATGGTCACGAGGGTAGGGATGGTCACGAGGGCAGGGAAGGTCACGAGGGCAGGGAAGGTCACGAGGGCAGGGAAGGTCACGAGGGCAGGGAAGGTCACGAGGGCAGGGAAGGTCACGAGGGCAGGGAAGGTCACGAGGGCAGGGAAGGTCACGAGGGCAGGGAAGGTCACGAGGGTAGGGAAGGTCACGAGGGTAGGGAAGGTCACGAGGGCAGGGAAGGTCACGAGGGCAGGGAAGGTCACGAGGGCAGGGAAGGTCACGAGGGCAGGGATGGTCACGAGGGCAGGGAAGGTCACGAGGGCAGGGATGGTCACGAGGGCAGGGATGGTCACGAGGGTAGGGAAGGTCACGAGAGCAGGAATGGTCACGAGGGCAGGGAAGGTCACGAGGGCAGGGACGGTCACGAGCGCAGGGAAGGTCACGAGGGCAGGGAAGGTCACGAGGGCAGGGATGGTCACGAGGGCAGGGACGGTCACGAGGGCAGGGATAGTCACGAGGGCAGGCAAGGTCACGAGGGCAGGGAAGGTCACGAGGGCAGGGACGGCCACGAGCGCAGGGAAGGTCACGAGGGCAGGGAAGGTCACGAGGGCAGGGAAGGTCACGAGGGCAGGGAAGGTCACGAGGGAAGGGAAGGTTACGAGGGCAGGGAAGGTCACGAGGGCAGGGATGGTCACGAGGGCAGGGAAGGTCACGAGGGCAGGGAAGGTCACGAGGGCAGGGATGGTCACGAGGGCAGGGAAGGTCACGAGGGCAGGGAAGGTCACGAGGGCAGGGAAGGTCACGAGGGCAGGGAAGGTCACGAGGGTAGGGAAGGTCACGAGGGCAGGGATGGTCACGAGGGCAGGGACGGTCACGAGGGCAGGGATGGTCACGAGGGCAGGGAAGGTCACGAGGGCAGGGAAGGTCACGAGGGCAGGGAAGGTCACGAGGGCAGGGAAGGTCACGAGGGCAGGGAAGGTCACGAGGGCAGGGACGGTCACGAGGGCCGGGAAGGTCACGAGGGCAGGGAAGGTCACGAGGGCAGGGAAGGTCACGAGGGCAGGGAAGGTCACGAGGGCAGGGATGGTCACGAGGGCAGGGCTGGTCACGAGGGTAGGAAATGTCACGAGGGTAGGGAAGGTCACGAGGGCAGGGAAGGTCACGAGGGCAGGGATATACACGAGGGCAGGGATGGTCACGAGGGCAGGGAAGGTCACGAGGGCAGGGAAGGTCACGAGGGCAGGGAAGGTCACGAGGGCAGGGATGGTCACGAGGGCAGGGACGGTCACGAGGGCAGGGACGGTCACGAGGGCAGGGATGGTCACGAGGGCAGGGAAGGTCACGAGGGCAGGGAAGGTCACGAGGGCAGGGAAGGTCACGAGGGCAGGGAAGGTCACGAGGGCAGGGATGGTCACGAGGGCAGGGACGTTCACGAGGGCAGGGATGGTCACGAGGGCAGGGAAGGTCACGAGGGCAGGGAAGGTCACGAGGGCAGGGAAGGTCACGAGGGCAGGGAAGGTCACGAGGGCAGGGAAGGTCACGAGGGCAGGGAAGGTCACGAGGGCAGGGATGGTCACGAGGGCAGGGATGGTCACGAGGGTAGGGAATGTCACGAGGGTAGGGAAGGTCACGAGGGCAGGGAAGGTCACGAGGGCAGGGATGGACACGAGGGCAGGGATGGTCACGAGGGCAGGGATGGTCACGAGGGCAGGGAAGGTCACGAGGGCAGGGAAGGTCACGAGGGCAGGGATGGACACGAGGGCAGGGATGGTCACGAGGGCAGGGAAGGTCACGAGGGCAGGGAAGGTCACGAGGGCAGGGATGGTGACGAGGGCAGGGAAGGTCACGAGGGCAGGGATGGTCACGAGGGCAGGGACGGTCACGAGGGCAGGGATGGTCACGAGGGCAGGGAAGGTCACCAGGGCAGGGATGGTCACGATGGTAGGGAAGGTCACGAGGGCAGGGATGGTCACGATGGTAGGGATGGTCACGAGGGCAGGGAAGGTCACGAGGGTAAGGAAGGTCACGAGGGCAGGGATGGTCACGAGGAACATCATTCCGGATTAAAAGAGCAGTGGTTCTAGGATGACAATTAAAAGTAAGAAATATTAC
This sequence comes from Procambarus clarkii, assembly GCF_040958095.1. NCBI lineage: Eukaryota > Metazoa > Arthropoda > Malacostraca > Decapoda > Cambaridae > Procambarus > Procambarus clarkii. The sequence continues at coordinate 25,566,072 of NC_091191.1, read as the reverse complement.
GCAACAACTGTATGTACACAGAAGTGAGCACAACCAGCGCCAAAGTATTGGTTCCTGGAAAGAGAAACACAAAAGAGAATACTTGGATATTAATTGGTGAAGTTTATAGTATATATCATTAAAGCAGCGAATATTCTATTTAATCAGAGATATTTGGAAAGAACGGAGATGAAGTAAACGTTTGGCACTCATGTTATAATTGTTTATAAGATCTGAACACTTCTAACTTAATGCACCATTCCGTTCTCATTTCTGACTTGCATGATATTACTATGAAACTGTTTTATTTTCTAGGTAGTGTTATTTTCACATAGTTATGCCTCAAAATTAAAGAAATATATTATTTTGGCTATTATTACTGTTTTTTTTCTAATTAGTTATGCTTCAAAATTAAAATAAAAATTAAAAAATGGCTATTATTACACTCAAACTTTACTCTAAACTTCATTGCCCAATGTAAAGGTCGAAGCAAAGTTTAAAGGGAGTAACAACCATTTACAATACTTTGGAGGCATTTGAAATAAGAAATATAAACTTACTCCCCAGGAACAAACAAGAAATTTGTTATGCATTCTAATTAGTCCAACAAAGACAGTTTCAGCATCTTTTCAGTGTCTGTGTGATAATATTCTTTCAGGAAGTATATTTTATATAATATAGTACCTCCAAATATAAGACCAAAACGAAAGTGTAAATTCACTGCAGAATTGTAGAAAATATTTTGGTGTTTTTTGAAGAGGTAAAGAGAAAATGTAATGCTCGGTGCTTTATATGAGGCCCGTCTGATGAGAACATTAAAATATCTGATGATAGTACGTGGCAAAAATTATCAATAATATGCACACATATATCTATAAAGACAAAATGAACAAAGAGAAAAAAAGGGAGAAAGTTGCAGAGAGAAGATGCAAGAAAACAGGAAACGGCGATGACGGCTCACCTTGTCTGGGTCGAGGGCAGTGAAAGTGGTGAGAAGGGTGCCTGGGGGCGTGTCCTCCGGTAGGGTGAGGTAGGCGTGGTCCTCGCTGAAGACGGGGTCGTTGTCGTTGTCGTCCACAAGGTTCAAATTCACCCACGACTCTGCCACGTGGCCCGGCACCGTCCACCCCTCCTCCCCCTGTTGAAGTGTACGGAAGGTAGCTCGTCCACTCGTATTTGCAGGGTAATGTTAGTATCTGAGTGGCATGAACCTACATTATGCGAGATAAATTAACTAGACCTTTACAAATATTTGGTTTATGATCCTAGATCGTTGAACAGCACCAATCGTTGTTGAATTATATTTGGAACACATGCATTAACAAAACAGTCACTATTAGAGGATCCTTACCTCAAATCCATCACAGAAATACTAAGGTGATTAGTTTGTTACAAAAATAGACAGAAATAGAGCATTCCTCCTCTGAATCGTAACACTGAGGCGCTGGAACAACAAACGTTTTGCTCTCTGATCTTTTGTAGCATTGATCAATTTGTCCCCCAATTCCTTCAGGAACTTCAGGAACGAACCGAGGGTCTCCGAGCCGATCGGAACAAAGCTGTAGAAGTGTGCCAGACCTCTGTATGTAATAATTTTCTGCGATTCCCTGAAAGAAGCAGCGCCAGCTCCTTCACGTGTGCTGTGGTGGAGGTAGGTACTGGCCAGTGTGGCAGCGCACGTGTAGTCCCAAACCACTAGCATACCATCCTTCCAAGGAAGCAAGGTGACCCCATCTGGGCGCTTCTGAGGGTCGTTAGGTCTGAATAAGTGTGGTTCTCTTTGTGCCGGGCAGCGGGCTGTGGCGAGGCTCTTCTTGATGATGTCGTTGACTTCTTCATGTCTTGCAATTTTACCCTGTGATTTACGACATACCAGACCATGACGACCATATTGGTCTGCCATCGCAGTTCTGCAGATGCACCTATGTTCGGTGAGGATGGAGGCGGCAAGGTAGAGGGCAACTCTAATGCGGAGAGCGTCATGACTGAGGCGAGTTACCAGGGCTGCATTGGGCACAGCAAATAAAAAATCCCCGGCGTGGGGTGCTGTTACTGCTAGGAGGCGGGCTTTGTTTTCAGCATCAGCGTTGTCAATCATTGCTGTGACAGTCTTTTCCATTATGGGGCTATCCGAGTGGCCTGCTTGTGGTCTTTTGGGGCTTGTGATCGGGGTTGAGGGTATGCAATGGTGTCTCATTGTATGGCTGCTTCGATGAACGTTTGGTCATGAGTTCCCACTGTTTCTCTCATATTTTCTGGTAGGATCTGCCCTACCAATTCGTTGGCTGCTGTGCATGAGGATAAGAATGCTTTAAGTGCTACCTCAGTTGCCTTTCGTATGGCTATCCCCCCAAATCTCACTGGTAGTGCTGCTTGGTCCCACTGACTGTCATCTAAATCTAGGTTGAGCGCCTTCCTGAATATTGACGTGGGGAGCTCATCATATTGATTTAGAAGTGGTTCACACCTTAAGAAGTATGTTAGCCTGGGCAAAGTAAGGCTCTTTGTGAGAAGGTAGAGGACATCATGGAAGTCCAAGTCCCCTATTCTCGCTTCCATCCTCTTTTGGTCGTTAAACTTTTCATCAAGGACTGCAGCAATGACATTGTGGCCCAGAGGTGCTCCAAGTTGTGTGCTGTCGGTGGGTTTAATGACTGATGCTTCTGGTAAAACTGATTTCACTGATCTAATGATTACCAACTGGATGCAATAATTTCGCACTTGGAGGAGTTAAGAATGAGACCCATGGTCTTCCCCCGTGTCTTCACCAGCTGCAGGTCTTCCAGCAGGGAATCTTGTGTGCCTGCCAGAGTGCCATCATCCAGGAACCAGATGTTGAGCTCACTGGACAGTCTCATTGTAATTTCTCGAACCGCTATGCAAAAGAGGAAGGGTGCAAGTGAGTCTCCTTGTTGAATTCCCTCTGTTGAGGTGACTTCGTGTTTGCCAAACAGGAGAGTTGAGTATTTGCTGTAACCTGCTGACACAAACGGGAGAATGCTTGGGCAATGTTCCTGGACTGCGGTGAGGACTGCTTCCCTTTTGACCGAGTTGAAAGCGTTTTTAAAATCTAATTTTACTACTGCCTGGTTTTCAGTAACAGAGCTTATGCTACTCTTACTGAAAAGAGTAAGCTTATGCTTACTCTTACTTAGTTACAGCATGAGAGCAGCGGCCCATGCTGCTCGTGCAGCATGGACTGCTGCTTCACAGCCTTGGGGGATTCCAAACCCCAGCTGGTTGGGTTGCAGCATGGTGGCTGCACCCATTCGGATACTTCTGACAGCAGCCCTTGCAACTAGGCGACGAAGGGTATTACCAACGGCAATGGGTCTGATCCCTCCCCCCTTCTTTTTGAGGGCACATAGGGATGCACCAAAGAAGAATGGTTTGATTTCATCAGGGATTAACCCGGCGAGGCAGTTGTTGACAAACGTTGTGATTTCTGTCAGGAGCGCTTCTGCAGCTGGGCCAAGAACAGGGTTCACCATTTCCTTCACATGTTGAGGTCTTACCCCTGTGTAGTCTTCTGAGGAGCCCGGGGGAAATGAAACGATAGCTTTATAAACCTCTGACTCCCGGAGGACGAGAGGTTCCTGGTTAGGGGGACCCTGACCTGTGGGGGAGGTCCCCCTACGGCATTGAGGGATTGAGGGGGTGTTTTTCTCTCAGTGCTTGGGCTGTGGTTTCATCCCTGGGCAAAATTTTGTCCTCACTTGTGATCAACTTGAGTGCCCCGACTGCATTGCCCTCTTCAATTTTCTTGATGAGTTGGGTACCTAATTTTCTGTTGTCGCTGATTGTCGTACTTGGTCTGACTCGGCGGTGTTTGGTGTGTTTGGGGAGGCGGATAGGTTGTCAGCCCTAGGAAAATCCCTAATTGCTTTATTGACGGATGAGGCCAGTGTCTTGCCTCCTCTGTCTGGTACACCTAAGCATGCGTTGCCAGAAAGTAACAGATTGTGCCACGCTTTGATGGTATCTTGTTCATCAAGGTTATTTGACCCTCTGTTAATTTTTCGGATGAGGTCCGTGTATTTCCCGGCAGCAAATGGGCGAGAGGCCTTTGGGATGTGGGTGAGTGTCCTGGTTGACGTTGCTTTAATTGCCTCTAGCAGGTCGTCTGTTGCGATATACACTGGTGCAACGGGCTCCTGAGTGATGCCTCCTCCCAGGAGAGGCCTCCCTGACATAGGACATCCACCATGCTTGCGAATATATATATATATATATATATATATATATATATATATATATATATATATATATATATATATATATATATATATATATATATATATATAGACATATGTTGTACCTAGTAGCCAGAACGTCGTACTCGGCCAACTATGCAAGGCCCGATTTGCCTAATAAGCCAAGTTTTCCTGAATTAATATATTTTCTCTAATTTTTTTTATGAAATGATAAAGCTACCCATTTCATTATGTATGAGGTCAATTTTTTTTTATTGGAGTTAAAATTAACGTAGATATATGACCGAACCTAACCAACCCTACCTAACCTAACCTAACCTATCTTTAGGTTAGGTAGCAGAAAAAGTTAGGTTAGGTTAGGTTAGGTAGGTTAGGTAGTCGAAAAACAATTAATTCATGAAAACTTGGCTTATTAGGCAAATCGGGCCTTGCATAGTAGGCAGAGAAGTGCGTTCTGGCTACTAGGTACGACATATATATATATATATATATATATATATATATATATATATATATATATATATATATATATATATATATATATATATGTATATATATTTACAACAGCCAATTAATGCACAACTATATTCTACCCACTTCAAAACTCCGAACCAATATAGAAGAATCAAGAGAAAGTATGGGCCAATAGGGACTCTGCAGTTACTTCCATCCAACTAATACCCATTGTTTCGTGTTCTGTCTTCCATTTGTCACAAATTTGTTCACATCATCCATAACTGCTGCCCCATATCACCTCACCCAAGTGCGAGTATATGTAAGACGGATAAGCTGTTCAGTGTTAGTATAAGTAAAACTCTGTTTAGTGTTTTCAGGTTACAGTTGTGTGTGTAAACTAAAGTCTTTGAAAATGTAATAAGTTATTACGAAACGCGTTCAAGCGTCGCGTTAGACTAGAAATAAAAATGAATTTTGGAGAATTTATTTTTCAATTACCATCGACAGTAAAAAGAAACATAAGAAATATTGAGAAAATTGGTGTTAGAATTATTAATCTTACTTATATATATATATATATATATATATATATATATATATATATATATATATATATATATATATATATATATATATATATATATATATATATAAATATATATTATTATATATAGGGAGGTGGAGGGAGGATGAGGGTAAGGCAGTCCTAGTCAACAACGGCTTCTCCAAAGGTTTCGTTCAAGACATCATAACAAGGAAGATTAATCGCCATGCAACCTCTGAAGAGACAACTAACACAATACCTATACCCCCTATTAGACTATTTTACTGAAACTTCTATTCCACAGCTCATAAAACGGAGGAAAGGGTCCTGAAAGATATTGTTAATAAAAACGTTCTCCCTACAGACAAAAATCAGAAGATACAATTGACGATTTACTATAAAACAAAGAAAACGGCCAACCTACTCATGAGAAACCTCCAGACACAAAGCAGAACGCTTTAAAAGAGACCAATGTCGTCTATGCCTTCAAATGCCCACCTGGGGACTGTAAGTCTCAAAGAACTCAGTATATAGGCAAGACAACAACATCTCTTTCCAGGCGATCAACGATGCATAAGCAACAGGGCTCCATTAAGGAACATGTAATCTCTTCCCACAACTAGACCATCACCAGAGAAGTCTTAACAAAAAACACGGAAATCATCGATGGATACAGCGATAGCAGGCGGCTTGATATCTGCGAGGCACTACACATTAAGAAGTCAACACCAGCAATCAACAGCCAATTAATGCACAACTATATTCTACCCACTTCAAGACTCCGCACCAATATAGAAGCATCAAGAAATATGGGCCAATATGCCCTTTGCAGTTACTTCCATTCTTTCCTCTAACTTACCCAATATTATACCCATTGTTTTGTGTTCTGTCTTGAGTTGAAAGTTTGTTTTCACCTCATCCAAAACTGTTGTAACATATCACCTCACCCAAATGCAGGTATAAAATGAAAGCTGTTTAAACTCTGTTTAGTGTTTGCAGGTTATAGTTGTGTGTGTAAACTAAAGTCTTTGAAAATGTAATAAGTTATTACGAAACGCGTTCAAGTTCCGAGTCAGACTAGAAATAAAAAAGAATTTTGGAGAATTGATTTTCGAATTACCATCGACAGTGAAAAGAAACATAAGAAATATTGAGAAAATTCGTGTTAGAATTATTAATCTTACTTTTTCGGTCATATTTAATAATATATATATATATATATATATATATATATATATATATATATAAATTCAAAGGCTTTATTCATAGATGTTTGTTCATTTAAGGTTGGGCTAGTTTACACAAATTTACAGTAAATAATTTACCTAACAGAAAATTATAATAATAACATACATATATATATATATGTAATATATATATATATATATATATATATATATATATATATATATATATATATATATATATATATATATATATATATATATATATATATATATCATCCTCTCTTTACCCCATCCTCTCTTTACCCCATCACCCTCTTCAACCCATCGTCCCCATCACCTTTCGTCCCTCCCCTTTTATTCTACCTGTTTTCCCCTCCTGACCCAGCTTAATCTCTCCCTCCTGCTTTTATAAAATTTATTATTATGAATCACTGAAACAACTGTATGGGTCTCTCGGAAAATATATTATTATTGTCATTAAAAATTCAAGGAGATATCAAATGCTTCTCACTTAAAAACAAAAAATCCCATTAAGGTGTTTACAAATGTTAACATTTCCTGAAGCATTTAACTTAAGTCAATTCTGAGCAGCCTATGTCCGTCCCGTTCCCGAGACCAAATAACCATACAAATCTGGGTGAGGCTAACACCCAAGCAGTCTGGCTTCCAGCTTTGGACCGAGATGGACAGGCAGACAAACACTCTCTCTTTGACAGGAGGAGCCTTGTTCGTCTGCGTCTCGCAGTGTAAACCTCTGAAAATTTCGTACTGGAAATGAACTATTTATAAACGGAAAATTTATTTTCTACCATCCCATGTTTTGCTTTATAATTGCATATAACTTGAATTTTCAAATCTGACAAATTTGAATTTGACAAATTTTACTAATAACTCATCCCGTATATATGGAATGATGGTGACTTCGTTTTAGAGTGGTAAATGGTAAGTAATGTATGGGGGAGGTGAAGGATGAGGCGAGGGGAGATAAGCGGCCAATAGGTGTAATAGGTTAGACGTAGAAGTTGTTGAAGGTAATTTTAAAAGTAAAATTCATAAAAGCGTATGAAATGAGTCATTGCATTAATCTAAGAACTTTCGGAAAGCGGGGCTAGGAACCTAGCTCGACCCTGCCAACATAGCTGGTGAGTAAACACACCCACACATGCGCACTCTAATAGGAGCCTCGCGGCTCAGTGGACAGCGCTCAGGGGTCGTAGTCCTAAGAGCCTCAGTTTGATCCTCGGCAGAGGCAGAAACAAATGGACAGAGTTTCTTTAACCCTGATGCCCCCTGTTTACCTAGCTGTAAATAGGTACCTTGGTCGTTAGACAGCTGCTACGGGATGCTTCCAGGGGATGCGTTCTCGTGTTAGATAGAAAATATATGTAGTAGATATAATTGAGGAAAATAGATTAGTTAGGAAAGCGAGGTCCATAAACTAATAGCTTAATTATGCAGAATCAAATAGTAAACAAATAGTAGATACACACACACACGTGATGGTGGTGATATGCCTCCAGCACATCACGCAGAGTGATGTGGTGTTATCTTCGTTATCTTGAGACGATTTCGGGACTTAGCGTCCCTACGGCCCGGTCCACGACCAGGCCTCCTTTTTGTTACACATCCCCAGGAAGCGGCTATCTAACTCCAAGGTAACTATTTACTGCTAGGTGTACAGGTGCATCAGGGTGAAAGAAACTCTGCCCATTTGAAACCGCCTGCGCCGGGGATCGAACCTGGAACCTTAGGCCTACTAATCCCAAGCGCTAGGCAGAGTCCATACGCAGTTTCATATGTAGATATGATAGAGCCCGATAAGCTCAGGAACCTGAACACCAGTTAAGAGGCGGGACCAAAGAGCCCAAACTCAACTCCCGCAAACACATCTCGGTGAGTACACACACACACACACACACAAACAGACCTGTCCCCTGAAACTCATATCAAGAGAATAACATCAGCGGCATATGCCAGGTTGGCTAACATAAGAACGGCTTTTAGAAACTTGTGTAAGGAATCTTTCAGAACATAATATGCCACATATGTCAGACCAATTCTGGAGTATGCGGCTCCAGCATGGAGTCAATATCTCGTCAAGCATAAGACTAAACTGGAAAAGGTTCAAAGGTTTGCCACCAGACTAGTACCCGAGCTGAGAGGTATGAGCTACGAAGAGAGACTACGGGAATTAAACCTCACTTCGTTGGAAGATAGAAGAGTTAGAGGGGACATAATCACCACATTCAAGATTCTCAAAGGAATCGATAGGGTAGATGAAGACAGGCTATCTAACACAGGGGGCACACGCACTAGAGGACACAGGTGGAAACCGAGTGCCCAAATGAGCCACAGAGATATTAGAAAGAACTTTTTTAGTATCAGAGTGGTTGACAAATGGAATGATGCATTAGGAAGTGATGTGGTGGAGGCTGACTCCAAACACAGTTTCAAGTGTAGATATGATAGAGCCCAATAGACTCAGGAACCTGTACACCTGTTGATTGATGGTTGAGAGGCGGGACCAAAGAGCCAGAGCTCAACCCCCGCAAGCACAATTAGGTGAGTACACACACATACACACACAGCGAGAGGGAGGGTAGGGGAGGAGGTGGAGTGGCCCTACTAATGAGAAGGGAATGGAGCTTCAAGGAGATGGTCATCCCGGGCTGCGAGGGATTCAGAGACTTCATAACAGGCACCATGATATTGGGAGGACAAAAAGTAGTAGTAGCAGTGATATACAACCCTCCACCAAATGACAGAAGACCCAGGCAAGAATATGACAACAACAACATAGCAGTTAACACTATAATTGAGAAGGCAGCCTCTGCTGCCTGTAGAAATAGATCCCATCTGCTCATCATGGGGGAATTCAATCACGGATGGATAGACTGGAAGAACAAGGAACCGCATGGAGGAGAGGATACATGGAGAGCCAAACTAATGGAGGTGGCGACAAGAAACTTTCTAAGCAAATATGTCAGGGAACCCACTAGGATGAGAGGAAACGATGAACCAGCGAGACTCGACCTAGTCTTCACTCTGAACGACTCCTTCATAAGGGAAATCGGTTTTGAGGCCCCAGTAGGAATGAGTGACCACAGTACACTGGTGTTTGAGTTCTGGTTGAAGAAAAGTTATTGAACTCGAGGAGGGATACTGAAAACAAAAGACTGGAGTTCCGTAAGGGAAACTATCAGGAGATAAGAAGATTCCTAACATTTATATAATGGGAAACAGACCTTAGATATAAAATGGGAAACAGAGCTCAGGGAAAAGATGGCCCAAGGCATGATGGACTACGAACCGCAGAAATACAAGGAGGCAGCAAACAAGTTTGTCCCAGCCCAAAAGGAAGACAACGAAATAAAGATGAGAAACCCATGGTTTTATCAGAGATGTAGGATAGCTAACCAGCAAAGTAAAAGGGCGTGGAGAAACTATAGGAATAACAGGACACTTGAGAGCAGAGAAAGATACCAGAGAGCCAGAAAAGAATATGCCAGGATGAGAAGAGAGACAGAAAGACAATTCGAAAATGCCATCGCGTGCAAGGCAAAGACTCAACCTAAATTGCTGCACAGCCACATCAGGAGAAAAATAAACAGTATAGGAACAGGTAATGAAGTTAAGTATAAGTGCAGAAGGGTTCACTACAAACTACAAGGAGGTGTGTGAGGAAGTGAATAAGAAATTCCAGGAGGTCTTCACCTTAGAGCAAGGAGAAATTTTAGTGATAAGAAACGGAATAGATAACCAGGAACCACTGGAAGAGTTTGAAATTACCAGTGAGGAAGTAAGGAGGTTGTTACTAGAGTTGGATGTGACAAAGGCTATAGGCCCAGATGGAATCTCCCCTTGGATACTAAAGGAAGGAGCAGAAGCACTGTGCTTACCACTCTCCATAGTGTATAACAAATCACTGGCAACAGGGGAACTGTGAGAAATTTGGAAAGCAGCTAACGTAGTCCTGATATATAAGAAAGGGGATAGACATGAGGCACTGAACAACAGGTCAGTGTCCCTAACCTGCATACCATGCAAGCTGATGGAGAAGATTGTGCGAAGAAAGCTAGTGGAACATCTGGAGCGAAATAACCTTGTAACACAGCAACAACATGGGTTCAGGGGTGGCAAGTCCTGCCTCACAGGGTTACTTGAATTCTACGACCAGGCAACAGAAATGAGGCTAGAAAGAGAAGGGTGGGCAGACTGCATATTTTCGGATTGCCAGAAAGACTTTGATACAGTACCACACAAGAGGCTAGTGAAAAAGCTGGAGATGCAGGCTGGAGTGTAAGGGAAGATACTCCATTGGATAAAGGAGTACCTAAGCAACAGGAGACCACGAGTCAAAGTGAGGGGTGAGGTCTCAGATTGGCGAAACGTCACAAGTGGAGTCCCCCAGGGGTCAGTCCTTGGACCTATACTGTTTCTGATATATATGTAAATAATCTCCAGGAGTGTATAGACTCGTTTCTCTCAATGTTGGCTGATGGCGCAAAAATTCTGAGGCGGATTGAAACAGAGGAGGATAGTAAGAGGCTACAAGATGACCTGGACAGATTGAATGAATGGTCCAACAAATGGCCGATCTAGTTCAACCCGAATAAATGCAAAGTAATGAAACTAGGCGGCGGAAACAGAAGGCCAAACACAGGATACAAAATGGGAGATGAAGTACTTCATGAAACGGACAGAGAGAAAGATCTAAGAGTTGATATCACACCAAACCTGTCTCTTGAAGCCCACATAAAAAGAATTACGTCTGCGGAATATGCGAGGCTGGCTAACATCAGAACAGCATTCAGGAACCTGTGTAAGGAATCATTCAGAATCTTGTATACCACATATGTAAGACCAATTATGGAATATGCTGCGCCAGCATGGAGCCCGTACCTTGTCAAGCACAAGACGAAGCTGGAAAAAGTTCAGAGGTATGCCACTAGACTAGTCCCGGAGCTAAGAGGCATGAGTTACGAGAAAAGGCTGCGGTAAATGCACCTTACGACACTGGAAGACGGAAGAGTAAGGGAAGACATGATCACAACTTACAAAATCCTCAGGGGAATCGACCGGGTAGACAAGGATAAACTATTCAACACTGGTGGTACGCGAACAAGGGGACACAGGTGGAAACTGAGTACCTAAATGAACCACAGGTACGTTAGAAAGAACTTTTTCAGTGTCAGAGTAGTTAACAGGTGGAATGCATTAGACAGTGATGTGGTGGAGGCTGACTCCATACACAGTGTTAAATGTAGATGTGACAGAGCCCAGTAGGCTCAGGAATCTATTCACCAGTAGGATCGACGGTTGAGAGGCGGGACCAAAGAGCCAAAGCTCAACCCCCGCAAGCACAATTAGGTGAGTACAAATAGGTGACTACACATATACAAGGTTTTATGAAAAACTCCAGAGATCAATTCTCTTTGTACTCTAAAGGGCAAAACAGTTACCCTGAAATTGCTGCACCAATATGCATAACTGATTCACACGGTTCACTGAAATTTCCGACCCATTTAGTGGGCATCGCGTTATGTGCCACGGAAAAAAATAGTTATTAAGGGAAGGGGTAAAACATTAGTGAGGAGATTGTGAAGGGTTTTGCACAAGGTTAGAGCAGCGTTTATTACAACAGGATGGGAAGTCTTGTTTTTACAGAGAATGAAGGGGTGAAACACTCAGCTGCTCTGTGCACAGGTTGATGCTATATTAAAATATTTTGAAAAATTATTAATATATTTTGTTCTATATATAATATAGTAGTTTTATATATAATTATGGCAAATTTTAATTATATTTGTATTGACATTAAACGTTTATTAGTTTTATTACAAAAAAAAAACCATAGGCAAATTGGTAATATTAATCTCTAATAACCTTATTAACACACTATTCTTATTTTTATTATTATTTTATTTCTACTGTTACTATCATTGACACTTTTTTCGTTATAATACCGGGGAATGAATATTAATACAATTGATGATAATCATATTTTCTTCTCTAGCATATTTATAGAGGAAGATATAACGATGGAAGTGAAGATTAGTCCAAAATTGTTATAATAATATATATTTCCCACAATTTCTAATTATAAAATATTAAATACTATTTATTACCATAACTTCTAATTATAAAATATTAAAAATAAACCTTAACGAGAGATCCTCTGTTCAGCTTTAAGTAACAAATTAATACATACTTTATAAGTACGTAGTTAAGCACAGCGAAGCCATTACCCGACCCAGCTGAACCCGCCTTGATTACTAACGTCACACACCATAATATTTAGTCTCCATCACTTCTTAGAAACTATACAACTTGAAGAAACTAACTAGTTTCTAAATATTTAATTGAACGTTGTTGATTAAAAGTCAAATTTATTAACAGACGGACACCCTTTAAATGAGTAAATAATACGTTATAGTTTCTCCTGCATTCCGTAGGTGGCGGGTTACTGCCACGGCCACTACATGACCCGGACCGGTGCTACCGGGCGAGGGACACTACTTTACCTCGACCGGTACTACCTGGCGAAGGACACTACTTGACCCGGAACGGTGCTATCGGGCGAGGGACACTACTTGACCCGGAACGGTACTACCTGGCGACGGTCTCTACAAGACCCGGACCGGTACTACCTGGCGAAGGACACTACATGACCCGGACCGGTGCTACCGGGCGAGGGACACTACTTGACCCGGAACGGTACTACCTGGCGACGGGCACTACTTGACCTGGACCGGGACTACCTGACGACGGTCACTACATGACCCGGACCGGTACTACCAGGCGACGGTCACTTCATTACCTGGACCGGTACTAGCAGGCGACGATCACTTCATTACCTGGACCGTTACTACCTGGCAACGGTCACTACATGACCCGGACCGGTACTACCTGGCAACGGCCACTACATGACCCGGACCGGTAATACCTGGCGACGGTCACTACATGACCCGGACCGGTACTACCTGGCGACGGTCATTACATGACCCAGACCGGTACTACCTGGCAACGGTCACTACATGACCCGGACCGGTACTACCTGGCGATGGACACTACATGACCCGGACCGGTACTACCTGGCGACGGTCATTACATGACCCGGACCGGTACTACCTGACAACGGCCACTACATGACCCGGACCGGTAATACCTGGCGACGGTCACTACATGACCTGGACCGGTACTACCTGGCGACGGACACTACATGACCCAGACCGGTACTACCTGGCGACGGATACTACATGACCCGGACCGGTACTACCTGGCGACGGTCACTACATGACCTGGACCGGTACTACCTGGCGACGGACACTACATGACCCAGACCGGTACTACCTGGCGACGGACACTACATGACCCGGACCGGTACTACCAGGCGATGGACACTACATGACCCGGACCGGTACTACCTGGTGACGGACACTAAATAACCCAGACCGGTACTACCTGGCGACGGATACTACATGACCCGGACCGGTACTACCAGGCGACGGACACTACATGACTCGGACCGGTACTACCAGGCGACGGACACTACATGACCCGGACCGGTACTACCAGGCGACGGATACTACATGACCCGGACCGGTACTACCTGGTGACGGTCACTACATGACCTGGACCGGTACTACCTGGTGACGGTCACTACATGACCTGGACCGGTACTACATGGTGACGGTCACTACATGACCTGGACCGGTACTACCTGGCGACGGTCACTACATGACCCGGACCGGTACTACCTGGTGACGGTCACTACATGACCTGGACCGGTACTACCTGGCGACAGTCACTACATGACCTGGACCCGTACTACCTGGCGACGGTCACTTCATGACCCGGACCGGTACTACCTGGCGACAGTCACTACATGACCTGGACCGGTACTACCTGGCGACGGTCACTTCATGACCTGGACCGGTACTACCTTGCGACAGTCACTACATGACCCGGACCGGTATTACCTGGCGACGGACACTACATGACCCGGACCGGTACTACCTGGCGACGGTCACTACATGACCTGGACCGGTACTACCTGGCGACGGTCACTACATGACCCGAACCTGTACTCCCTGGCGAGGGACACTACATGACCCGGACCGGTACTACCTGGTGATGGACACTACATGACCCGGACCGGTACTACCTGGTGATGGGCACTACATGACCCGGACCGGTAGGACCAGTCCAACGGACACTCCATGACCCGGTCCAGTAGTACCTATCCTGTGGAAACTACATGACCCGGACCGGTACTACCTGGCGACGTCCTCTACATGACCCAGACCGGTACTATCTGGCGATGGCCACTTCGTGACCCGAACCGGTACTACCTGGCGACGGTCACTACATGACCCGGGCCGTTACTACCAGGCGACTGTCACTACATGACCCGGGCCGTTACTACCAGGCGACGGTCACTACATGACCCGGACCGGTACTACCTGGCGACGGTCACTTCATGACCCGGACCGGTACTAGCTGGTGACGACCACTACACGACCCGGACCGGTACTACCTGGCGACGGACACTACATGACCTGGACCGGTACTACCTGGTGACGACCACTACATGAGCCGGACCGGTACTACCAGGCGACGGACTCTACATGACCCGGACCGGTACTACCAGACGACGGACACTACATAACCTGGACCGGTACTACCTAGTGACGACCACTACATGACCCGGACCGGTACTACCAGGCGACGGACACTACATGACCCGGACCGGTACTACCAGGCGACGGACACTACATGACCCGGACCGGTACTACCTGGTGACGGACACTACAACACCTGGACCGGTACTACCTGGCGACGGACACTACATGACCCGGACCGGTACTACCAGGCGACGGACACTACATGACCCGGACCGGTACTACCAGGCGACGGACACTACATGACCCGGACCGGTACTACCAGGCGACGGTCACTACAACACCTGGACCAGTACTACCTGGCGACGGTCACTTCATGAACTGGACCGGTACTACCTGGCAACGGACACTACATGACCCGGACCGGTACTACCTGGCGACGGTCACTACATGATCCGGACCGGTACTACCAGGCGACGGAAGCTCCATGACCCGGACCAGTACTGCCAGGAAACGGACACTACATGACCCGGACCGGTACTACTAGGCGACGGGCACTACCTGACCCGGACTGGTACTACCTGGCGACGGACACTATATGACCCGGACCGGTACTACTTGGTGTCGGACGCTACATGACCTGGACCGGTACTACCTGGCGATTAACACTACATGACTTGGACCGGTACTACCTGGCGACAGACACTACGTGACCCGGACTGGTACTACCTGGCGACGGACACTACATGACCCGGACTGGTACTACCTGGCGACGGACACTGTATGACCCGGACCGGTACTACTTGGTGTCGGACGCTACATGACCTGGACCGGTACTACCTGGCGATTAACACTACATGACTTGGACCGGTACTACCTGGCGACAGACACTACGTGACCCGGACTGGTACTACCTGGCGACGGACACTACATGACCCGGACCGGTACTACCTGGCGACGGACACTACATGACCCGGACCGGTACCGAAACACCTAGCCTAACCTTTGCCTACATATGCATACTATGCACATATATAACAATATTAATTTATATTTGAGAAAATTCCTATTTTGAATGATCAGCATATTAAAATTGATAATTGCGTCTTTAGGTTGGACCGCTGGGTGGAATGGACATTGTCTGAGGACGGGTTGCTATTATTGTTTCACCCACGTACTGCAAATACAAATAATCGCCAAGAGAACCTAAACATCTAACTATACCTAGAATTTGCATGTATAAGAATATTCATTTATATATGAGAACAAACTTTTTGTTAATACACGCTATGTTGAAATTTACGAAGGCGTCTGGGGAGGACGGCCGGTACTTTATGCAGCCTAGTGTGAGGACGGGTTGCTCAGGGGCCAGATTCACGAAGCAGTTACGCAAGCACTTACGAACCTGTATATCTTTTCTCAATCTTTGGCAGCATTGTTTAAAATTAATAAACAGTTAATGATCTCCGAAGCACCAGGAAGCTGTTTATAATAATAACAACAGTTGATTATGAAGTTTCATGCTTGTAAACTGTTTAATATATGTAAACAAAGCCGTCAAAGATGAAGAAAGATGTGCACGTTCGTAAGTTCTTGCGTAACTGCTTCGTGAATCTGGCCCTAGTAACCTAACAATGATATTGTGGCCATTGTATATAAACTTGGTACATGACCAGGTACTACCTGGCGACGGCCACTACATGACCCGGACTGGTACTACCTGGCGATGGTCCCGGAGTAATGTCCGGGTATCTGAGAGCAGTTACCAAGTGAGAACACCAATATTTTACATAAAAGCATACGATTAATATTTTCATAGAAAATTGCATAAGATAATTATTATATTCAGCATAAACTTAAATTGAATCTAATAGTGACTTTGCCGGCAGATAGAATTAATACCAAGAGTTCTAGCAATCGGATGAGGAGCAACACTATTGTTGACCATATGTTGACGCCAGCCCACTCCATGTTCCAGCTAAGTGCTCAACTTGTAAATTATAATTTCACTGCTTGTCCGCCACGGGAGGTAGTCATTGCGTCTGGGCTCCTCAGTTTTCATCTGGCGCCTGGTGTGAGCGGTTCACTGCTGGTGGTGTTGTTGTGTTTATTTAGGGGCGACGACGATCGTGGGATCGGCTGGTGGTGGTGTGTGGTGTGCCAGCTGACCGTGGGGGCAGCTGGCGATATGGCGTCGTCTGTGGCGCCGATTCGGTGTGTTGACTCCACGGGATTGGAGTTCTCGGATGTTGCGGATTGGTCGTTTGTGGAGGTGGCGCTTCTGGACATCTTCAGGATGGACCTGGCTTCTATCAATGGTCTTGAAAAGGTCTCAGACCAGCGTGTGGTGGTTTTTATTTCTTCTGCTCCGTATCAGCGCTTTGTGGATACTTTTGTTGGCCCCACTATCCAGCTGCCTGGTTCCACCGGTACTGAGGTGGTATCGGAGAGGTGTATGCCGCCGGTGTACATAAGTGTGCATGGGGGTTTCCCTGGAGTTTCCTGAGTGTTCTTTCTTCTTGTTTCACGAGATTTGGAACTGTATTCACCCACCGGGTTACTTGCCTAAGTTCTGAAAGGTTGGCGGGTATGTGGACCGGTGTTCGGACGCTTGCCATGCGTCTAACACCTGCCATTCTGTCCCGGGTCAGCTTCTTCGGATTCAACATGAGGGTATACTTCGCGACTAGCCTCGCAACAGTTTTCGGTGCAGTGCGCCTAGGCATCTGATGGCTGGGTGTCGTGCTCCGGAGGTGGGGGGGGGGGGGGGGGGGGCGTCCCTCTTTCGAGAGAGTAACTTTCCCTCCCCCTCTTCCTTGGGGGTTGGTGGGGCCTAGCCTAGGGTCTCGGGGGGGCTGAGGATGTGCTTCTTGCCAGCCCCCTTCCCTAGATGTTCCCCCTGGTTCGACTTTTCCTGCTCTGCCTGCTCAGCCAGTTGGGTTGCCTGCCTACCCTCGTGGATCCTCCTGTGGCTTCTCCGGATGCAGTGAAGGTTCATCTGGACTCTCCTCAGGGCCAGCGTCAGGTTGGGTGCTCCTTTGGCGGGGGTGCCAGTGTGTGTAGGTGGGGGCGACGTGTTTTTGATTATCCCGTTTTATGAAGCTCCCCTGTCTGGTGTCGTCGCATCTGGCGTGGCAGTCGCTGCTCCAAGAGCGTTACGCTCTTCTTGTGGACCCAAGGGGAGCCTTCCTTGATGGAGACGCCAGCTCTTCCCTGTCGAATGAGGGACGTGAAGGTGCGTTCTAAGGGCAGGGGGGCCCCTCTCATAAAGAGGGTAGGGTCCTCACCTGGGGTTTCCTTGAAATGAACCCCCCCCCCCCCGGGTAGCATTCCGGCGTTTGAGGATGACGTAGTAAGCCGCGTGGACGTCGGGTCCCTGCCTGACGAGCTGGAGGCTGCTCTGTAAGAGGTGTCCGATGGAGAGGAGGATGTTTGTGTGGGTTACCCCTCTGCTGATTCGGAAAACGTTTGGGGCCCCTGTGCCTGAGGGGCTGTCCTCTTCAGGGTTGCAGGGTGGTGGGCCGAGTGTTGCTGCTGCCTTCCCTGTGGAGAGCACTTATGTGACTCAGCAGAGACTTGAGGGGTTGGAGGGGCCTTCATTTCTCCTCTCGGTGGCGCCTCTTTAACCTGTGCGACGCTGAATGTGCATGGGTTGCGTGAGTTGGCTGTGCAGATGGGTCTGGTGTCTGTGCTTCGGGAGCAGTGGGTGGATGTGGCTTTAATTCAGGAACATAATGTTTGAGACGTGGCTGTTTTGCATGGGTTGACTGTGGACTTTCATGTGGTACTTAATCCACCAGGGATGTCCTTTGGGGGGATGTTGATGTTTCTTTCCAGGAGGGCGTCCATTTCCATATGAAGCACGGATGAGAATGGGCGGATGCTGTTTGTTCGGGCGGCATATTTAAGGGTGGAAAGTCCCTTATTGATCGTCTATACTCCTTCTGGGGTGGTGCGTCGCCAGGAGAGGGAGGAGTTTTTCAGGGGTGGGCTTTTGCACTATTTGTGTCATGAAATGCGTGATATGATCTTTGGTGGTGACTTCAACTCTGTCACCCATGTGGGGGATTGCATTAGTGCTCATCCAAGGAATGTTTCTGGGGCATTGGTTTCGACTCTTCGGAGTTGCGGGTTCCGTGATACTGCAGGTCATGTTTGGGGGTGAATTGGAGTTTACCTTTGCTATGCGTGGGGCGTGTTCCAGGCTTGATTGTTTAAATGTTCATGGGCGGGAGGGCTCTGTTTTCCCGTTCCGTACGATTCCTGTTGTCTTTTCCAATCATTGTTTAGTGGTGGTGCGTGTTGCTGTTCATAGTCAGTTGCGGGTGGGTCGGGGTTGGTCGAAGTTGAATTGTAGACTGCTGCGATGTCCCAGAGTGTGTGTACAGTTTCGTGCGTAGTGGGCCGGGCTTGTTGCCCGGAAGTGTGGCTTTCCATCTGTCTTAGATTGGTGGGAGTGGTGAGAGGTGGAATGTCTGAAATTCTTTGTCGTGTTTGCAAAGCAGGAGGCAGCGGGGAAGTGTGGGTTGTTGAGGCTTCTTCAGGCAAGGTTGAGTCGTTCGTATGTAAGGCATAAATGGGGGGTTGATTGTTTTGTGGCTATCTCTATGTGTAAGGAACATATTTGTTGTTTACGGGAGAAGTTGACAGAGGGGGTTCGTGTGCGGGCTCGAGTGGAGGAGCGCATGGCTGATGAATGGCTTTCTCCCTTTCTTCTGCAGAGGGAGAAGATGCTTCGGGACTCTATTCTTTTCACTGGTCTCCATCGTCCAGACGGTTTCGTGTTGTCGAACACGGATGAGATCATGTCGTTTGTGCGGCGGGAGTTAGAGGCGTTGTATGCGGAGTTTGAGGTGGATGAGGGGCTTGCTGCCCCTTCTTCTTACATCATTGCTCGCCAGGCTTGTCGGCTGAAGATTGTTCATCTCTGGTGAGGGAGGTCTCATCCCACTGTGATGGGATAGTGCGGTTGCTCTCGAATCCCGGCGATTTCTGTTTTCTGTTCAATTGGAGGTTGATTACTTTGTTGAATATTGACTATAAGATTGTGTCGAAGTTGTTGGCGAGTCGATGTCAGGATGTTATTGGTTCTGTGGTTTCTGTTGAGCAATATTGTGGTGTTCTGGATATATCTCTGCTTTATTGCAATTATCTTTTTCGTGATGTGATTGTGCATGTCTCTGAGCTTTGCCTGCCTGCTGCGATGGTCAGTTTGGATTGATCTAAGGAATTCGACCGTCTGTTGATCGGCTTTGTGTTACAGGCCATGGTGCGTTTTGGGTTTCCTCCATTGTTTGTTGCTTGTGTTCACATGTTATATGCGCGTTGTTGTAGTCACGTTTGTATTAATGCGTTCTTTAGTGCTCCCTTTGCCGTTCCCCGGTCGGTGCGGCAGGGATGTTTCTTGTCCATGCTTCTTTATGTTCTTTTTCAGGAGCTCTTTTTTCGTGCAGTCAAGGCCTGTGCCTTGATTGTTCCTCCACGGTTTCCCTCTGGTCTCTGTTTGAAGATTTGTGGGTATTATGATGATATGGTGCTTTTCATGGCTACTGAGAGCTCTATTTGTTCAGTTCAGGGGCCTCATTCAGCGATTTGACCTGGTCACGGGGGCCCCCTCGTTAAAAGGAATAAGTCCTGTTTGATGGGGCTTGGTTCCTGGTCCAGATGTCTTTATCAAAGCTTTGGCCTTGTACTGGGTCCTGTTGTGTCAGGAGTTGGTAATGGGGGGTCTTAATGCGCTTAGTGTTTACTTTTGCTCAGTGCAATTCAGTTACTTAGTGGAGTCGGGGCTTGTAGCGAGGTGGGTTTTTGTACGCTTCCTGGGTATTTGAGGGCGGTGAGGATCCTGAGGGCCCTCTGTCGTGTTCTAGGGTTTATGACTCTCATGTCAAGGGGTTTATATTGCTCTCCTTCGTCGTGAGTGCCATCGGGTCGAGGGCTTGTTCCCGTGCTGGGATTGGGGAGGGGGATTTGGTCGGTTATGGGTGAGCATCTGGCGCTGCAGCAGAGGGAGCTTCTCTATCGTATTCCGAACGAGTTATTGCGGATCAATGATCGTTTGTGTATGCTTCGATTGTTTGCTTCTGCGGAGTGTGCATATTGTGGGTTGTGTAAGACGCAATTACATGTTTCACTTTTGTGTGCGTGTTGAAAGTTTGGTTGCTTGGTTGCAGGATGTGATTGTGGTGTTTTGTGGGTCGCAGTATCGGGGTGACGTTTTGCGGTTTCTGTTCCTTTCATTTCCTCTTGGCTCACGGTGGCTGCAGAACACCCTGGGTGTGTTGATTGTGGATTATGTGTTTTATATGTGGGTTGGGCAGTTGGAGGGCTACGAGGGTAGTCGGGCTTTGGTTTTCTGCGGGGGGGGGGGGGGCTACGGTTCAGCTGGTGTTGGTTGTGGCATGCCTTTCCGGAAGATTTTGCTGGTTGGTTCACAGATGCGTATGTTTGGGATGATGTTTGAAGTTGGTGGGGGGGGGGGGAGTCGGGGTGGGGGAGGATTGCGGTCTGGGTGTGGTTAGGGTGTGCTTGGGGCGTTGGGGCGTGGGTCGTTGGTTTGTGGTGTTGTGGTGTGGGTGGGTTTTTCTCACTTAACCCCCCCCTTCCCCCCCCCCCCCGCCTAAGCAGAGCGCGATGTCACGGGCACCGGAGCAGAGCGCGGTGTCGCAGGCCCCAGAGCAGAGCACAGTGTCGGGGACGCCGCAGAAGAGTGCGGTCCCTGGCAAAGGGACACAAACAAAACAAGGCCCCAAAATCTGTTGGTATTACAAATGGGCAACCTGTAAGCATGGGATATCGGGAAGAACCAATGGAACATATAAGTACGATCACCCTAGAACGTGCAGAAATCTCCTCAATACAGGTAAATGTACCAAAAGCTGTGAATTCTTTCACCCAGAAATTTGCAAGAACTCTTTTGACAGGAAAGAGTGCTTCAATGCTGAATGTCCAGCTTTTCATATAAGAGGTACCAGGCGAATAAAACCGACAGGCCGCCACTATGAAAACAGCCACTACTCCATCGACCGGGATAATTTTTTACCAAGAGGAGGAGGAGAAGAATGGCTAAAAATGACCAGACTCTACCACCAACTCGGTCAAATGCTAGAGAGGACGCAAACACAGTGGCCTCCTTACCAGAGCCTCAGATATTAACACCAAGTAAGGCATCCAGCACTTCCACTAACACGATAACATCATTTATATTTGCCAACATCCAGGGTATAAAAACACTCAAATGCAACAAAGTTCACTTTATAGATGGTCTCCTTCATGAGGCAAATGCAGTGTTTGTAGCCCTAACAGAAACCCACACAATGAACTACCCATGATGGTGAAATATGGATCTCAGATTACAATCTTTTCAGATGTGATAGGAAATACCGGCTTCAGGGTGGGGTCAACCTCTACATCAAAGACACACTCATCTGTACTGAGCTGCTTAACACCTCAAATGATATGGTGGAAGTGCTGATAATCAAAATAGAGATCCTAAATGTAGTTATTGTCCTTGTATATAAGCCACCGGAGGCAAACCCTCAGCAGTTTAAAGACCAACTAATGAAAATAGAACACTGCTTGGAAAACCTCACAAATCCAGCTCCAAACATCATCCTTCTTGGGGACTTCAACCTACGGCACCTGAAATGGAAGCACCTTGCTAATACAGTAATATCAGAAAGAATACCAGGAAGTAGCCTAAATGAACAGACACATGCAAATGACCTGCTACGGATGTGCGACAGGTTTGCCTTAAACCAGCAAATAGTAGAACCAACTAGGAAGGAGAACACGCTGAACCTCATTTTCACTAATAATGATGAATTGATCAGGAACATAATGATTACAAATACCTGTTACTCACATCACAACTTAATTGAAGTTATGACAACCATGGGGAATAGACCTTCAAAACCAGTCCAGATTCCCGGTGGAGGAGATTTCAGCAAATTCAACTTCAATAATAAACAGATAAACTGGGAGCAAATAAACCAGGACTTCACAGAAATAAACTGGGAAGAACAGCTAGAAAATGCAAACCTGAACCAGTGCCTGGAAAAAATAAGCTCAGTAGCACTAAAAATATGTTGAAACCGAATACCCCTAAGAAAAAAGAGGAAGAGATGCAGATTGGAACGGGAACGTCGTTCCCTATATAGGCGAAGAAAACGAATCGCGGAACAACTTGAGAGTCGCACCCTATCTCAAGAACGGCGAAGAAGGTTAGGTAGAGAAATAGAAACAATTGAACTCAAGCTACAAGAATCATACAAAACCCAAGAGAGGCAAAGAGAGCAAAAGGCCATCAGTGAAATAGAGAGAAATTTGAAATATTTTTTCACCTATGCAAAATCAAGATAAAAAACCACATCTAGTATCGGGCCCCTGCGAAAGGGAGATGGAACTTTCACCGATGACAACAAAGAAATGAGCGAGCTACTGAGGAAGCAGTACGACTCTGTTTTCAGCGAGCCATTAAACGCACTGAAGATTGATAACCCAAATGAATTTTTCATGGATATGATACCAACATCAAATCATATATCAGACGTCACCCTATCCGCACTGGATTTTGAAGAAGCCATAAACAGTATGCCTATGCACTCTGCACCAGGCCCGGATTCTTGGAACTCCATATTCATCAAGAACTGTAAAAAAACACTATCACAGGCCCTCCACATTCTGTGGAGACAAAGCCTAGATACTGGCGTTATCCCTGATATACTAAAATCAGGAGAGATAGCACCACTTCATAAAGGATGAAATAAGGCAGAGACAAAAAATTACAGACCCATACCACTAACATCGCACATCATAAAAAAATTTGAGAGAGTGCTAAGAAGTAAGATCACAAAATACATGGAATCACAGCATCTCCATAACCCCGGACAACATGGAAGATGCTATGGAAGACAAACAAAATGCTGATGTAATTTACACAGATTTCGCAAAAGCTTTTGATAAATGTGACCATGGTGTTATTGCACATAAAATGCGTTCAAAAGGAATTACCGGAAAAATAGGCAGATGGATCTACAATTTCCTGTCTAACAGAACCCAATGTGTAATAGTCAACAAAATAAAATCCAGCCCATCAACCGTGAAGAGCTCAGTCCCCCAGGGTACTGTGCTTACTCCAGTACTTTTTCTCATCCTCATATCGGACATAGACAAGAACACAACCTATAGCACTGTATCATCCTTTGCAGATGACACTAGGATCTTCATGAGAGTAGGCAACATAGAGGACACGGCAAACCTCCAATCAGATGTAGATCAGGTCTTTCTATGGGCTACAGAAAATGATATGGTATTTAACGAAGAGAAGTTCCAGCTCATGCGCTATGGAAAAATGAAAATATAAAAACGGAAACCACGTAAAAAACTTAGGCAAATCATAACATAGAACGAAAAGACAATGTAAAGGATCTGGGTGTACTCATGTCGGAAGACCTTATCTTTAAAGAACACAATAAAGTAGCCGTCATAACTGCAAGAAAAATGACAGGTTGGATAACAAGTACTTTTCACACTAGATATGCAATGCCGATGATGATACTTTTCAAAACGCTTGTGCTCTCTAGAGTGGAGTACTGCTGCACAATGACAGCCCCATTCAAAGCTGGAGAAATTGCTGACCTGGAGAGCGTGCAAAGATCCTTTACTGCTAGAATCCACTCAGTAAAATATCTAAACTATTCGGACCGACTAAAGAGCCTAAATCTGTACTCCCTTGAGCGCAGGCGGGAGAGATACATAATAATTTACACGTGGAAAACATTAGAGGGGCTGGTCCCCAAACCTGCACACAGAAATAACATCACATGAGACCAGAAGACATGGCAGGATGTGCAGAATACCCCCCTTGAAAAGCAGAGGTGCAACAGGTACACTGAGAGAGAACTTTATCAACATCAGAGGCCCGAGACTGTTCAACACGCTTCCACTACACATAACGGACATAACTGGCCGACCCCTCACAGTGTTCAAGAGAGAACTGGATAAACACCTCCAAAAGATACCTGATCAACCAGGCTGTGACTCATACGTCAGGTTGCGAGCAGCTGCGTTCAACAGCCTGGTTGATCAGTCCAGCAACCAGGAGGCCTGGTCGACGACCGGGCCGCGGGGACGCTAAGCCCCGGAAGCACCTCTAGGTAAGGAACCCCCCCCCCCCTGGGGGGCCTCCTCGGCGGTGTGTGGTGTGGGTTGCATGCTTGTTGCGTTCTTATGCTTCTCCGTGTGTGTGTACTCACCTATATGTACTCACCTATATGTGCTTGCAGGATCGAGCATTGACTCTTGGATCCCGCCTTTCTAGCTATCGGTTGTTTACAGCAATGACTCCTGTCCCATTTCCCTATCATACCTAGTTTTAAAAGTATGAATAGTATTTGCTTCCACAACCTGTTCCCCAAGTGCATTCCATTTTTCTACTACTCTCACGCTAAAAGAAAACTTCCTAACATCTCTGTGACTCATCTGAGTTTCCAGTTTCCACCCATGTCCCCTCGTTCTGTTATTATTACGTGTGAACATTTCATCTATTTCCACTTTATCAATTCCCCTGAGTATTTTATATGTCCCTATCATATCTCCTCTCTCCCTTCTTTTCTCTAGTGTCGTTAGGTTCAGTTCCTTCAGCCGCTCTTCATATCCCATCCCTCGTAACTCTGGGACAAGCCTCGTCGCAAACCTCTGAACCTTCTCCAGTTTCTTTATGTGTTTCTTCAGGTGGGGGCTCCATGATGGCGCGGCATACTCTAAGACGGGTCTCACGTAGGCAGTGTAAAGTGCCCTAAAAGCTTCCTCATTTAGGTTTCTGAATGATGTTCTAATTTTCGCCAGTGTAGAGTACGCTGCTGTCGTTATCCTATTTATATGTGCCTCAGGAGTTAGATTAGGTGTCACATCCACTCCCAGGTCTCTTTCTCGAATCGTTACAGGTAGGCTGTTCCCCTTCATTGTGTACTGTCCCTTTGGTCTCCTGTCACCTGATCCCATTTCCATAACTTTACATTTACTGGTGTTAAACTCCAGTAGCCATTTCCCTGACCATCTCTGCAGCCTGTTTAAGTCCTCTTGGAGGATCCTACAATCCTCGTCTGTCACAACTCTTCTCATTAATTTTGCGTCATCTGCAAACATTGACATGTATGATTCCACTCCTGTAAACATATCATTTACGTAAATTAGAAAGAGGATTGGTCCCAGCACCGATCCTTGAGGTACTCCACTTGTTACTGTTCGCCAGTCCGACTTTTCGCCCCTTACCATTACCCTCTGGCTCCTTCCTGTTAGGTAGTTCTTCACCCATACTAGGGCCTTTCCGCTTACTCCTGCCTGCCTCTCAAGTTTGTATAGCAGTCTCATGTGCGGTACCGTATCAAAGGCCTTTTGGCAGTCAAGAAATATGCAGTCTGCCCAGCCTTCTCTGTCCTGCCTTATCCTTGTTACTTTATCATAGAATTCTAAAAGGTTTGTTAGGCATGATTTCCCTGTCCAGAACCCATGTTGGTGCTTGTTTACAAACCCAATGCTCTCCAGGTGTTCAACAAGTCTTAGCCTAATTATTCTTTCAAGTATTTTGCAGGGGATGCTTGTCAGTGATACGGGTCTGTAGTTAAGTGCCTCCTCCCTATCACCTTTTTTGAAAATCGGTACGACATTTGCCTCCTTCCAGCAACTGGGCAATTCTCCCGACATAAGTGACTCATTAAAGATCATTGCCAGAGGCACGCTGAGAGCCTGCGCTGCCTCTTTAAGTATCCACGGTGATACTTTGTCTGGTCCAACAGCTTTATTTGCATCCAGTGTTGTCAACTGTTTCATTACATCCTCTGCTGTCACCTCTATATCTGATAGTCTTTCATCTTGGGTAATCTCTTCTAACAAAGGGAGCTGCTCAGGCTCGGTTGTGAACACTCCATGGAATTTTGCATTCAGTACCTCGCAGATTTCCTTGTCGCTTTCTGTATATGCCCCTTCTGTTTTCCTCAGTCTTGTCACTTGGTCATTTACCGACATCTTCCTTCTTATATGGCTATGTAGTAATTTTGGTTGCTTTTTCGCTTTGACTGCAATATCATTCTCATAATTTCTTTCCGACACTCGTCTTATGTTAATGTAATCATTCCTAGCTCTGTTACATCTAATCCTGTTGTCCTCTGTCCTTTGTCTTCTGTACTTCCTCCACTCCCTCCTGCTTCTCACCTTTGCTTCCTGACACTGTCTATTAAACCATGGGTTATTATATTCCCTCCTGCTTTTTTCCTTTATTGTTGGAATAAATCTATCTTCAGCCTCCTTGCATTTCAATATGACTTGGTTCATCATACCTTGCACTGTTTTTCCTCTAAGTTCTTCCTCCCACTGCACTTCTCCCAGGTAGTCCCTTATCCTTCTGTAGTCCCCTTTTCTGTAATCAAGTCTCCTTTCCCGGACCTCTTGTCCTTTGGTCACAATTTTAAACTCCATCATGTAGTCAAAGATGTCGGAAAATCCGACACCATTTAATAATCATACAGATAATAGCTGTATTGTATAAACAAGTTACCCATAGAAAACGTAACTTGTAGTGGAATTACCGTTTAAAGAAAACGGGATATCATCACCACATACCATTATAAATTCACCAGCTATTCTGCTGGGAATTATTCTTAAATACATTAGTCTTTGGACTTTACCATCATAAAAACATCTTATATAAATTAACTTAATTATCAATATTAAAGTAGAGTAAATGTGACCCTTCTATCACTTTCTGACATGTGGACAATGTAAGCCAGGCGTCAGAGTGAGGAAGGAGGGCAGCCATTGTTGTGTCACCTCCGAGACGTGTGGAGCAAATTTGGCTCCTATCATATCTGGACAATGTCGGCCAGGCGTCAGTAGTATGGAGTGTTAGATGCAGCCATTGTTGAGACTAGACCAGAGGCTCACACGGGAGCAAATTCGGCTCCTGTTAATTTACTTGGACGTAGTGTTATGGAAACCAGAAGTGTACCATTATCAACACGCTGTCTACAAATCAAGTTAAGTGTTCTTTCCGAAACCCATTATCTATCATTAGTGGCCATTAATGTCATTATATAGGGTGACCCAGTTAGAGCACGTGGAAGCCTCAAACTAAAGGTAATTAAACCAGGTCTTTATTGTTCCATGTATAGTGTTTTCTCTGATATAACTTGTCATATATAGAACCTGGCTTCACAGTTAGCGCCCTTTTGACAGGTCAAGACGAGGAAGACTTTGTGCACCAGTTACTGAGTGATAGAAGCTACCTCAAAGAGGATAATTTGGTGTCTACACCCTAGTTATACCTGGTGGACTAGCCTGCTGTACTATAAGATAAGGAACCTCTTCAATGTATGTAGTTAATTCTGTAGTTTGATTGGCTGCATACATATAAATATAAACCCCCCTAATGTGTAGAGGATCGATTTGTGAGATTAAGAGATTATTGCAGAAATACAGTCCACTCATTATCATACAAATTGCTATCGAAGTATATAAATTAACGTATATATATATTCATATAAATTAAATAAATATAAATCTCACAGGTCGGTTCCCACATTATTTGGACCTTCGGAACCGGAATATTCGGTCCTTTGAACCCACATTTGGTCATCTTAGTACCGGATGAACCAGTTAACCAGTGGATTCATTAAATATACTAGTGCAGTGTTATTTAAACAAGGCCAGCCAGTCAAAGACAGCGGCGAAGCCTCGTGGGAGCTCAGGAGCCCCCCCTCAACTGAGTTCAGCCTCATCAGCGGTTTCATGCACACCCACAGATATTTGGTGGCGTGTTATTTCGTGAAATGACAGCGCTAATATTGAAGCCAGCCAAAGTAGTGGCTGTGGTGTCGCGTGATTGTTCACGGATTTCGTGGTGTTACATTTCGCGAGAAATTATCTACGAATTTTGTGGACTTTATTTCGCGAGGTCACTAATAATATTTAATACTTCTAGATAATATTAGAAGTTTCATAGAGGCTAATTAAGAGGCTATTATCAATAATTGTGTATATTATTTCTCCAAAATAGAGAATTATTTAATATATATTGCACTAGTGATCACAGTATAATATTTACTAATTGCCAACCCACAACAGGGTAGGATATGACTAGTTGAACTATTATTGCTCATCCTAGTCCCATTATTACCATAGTCAGTTGTACTATATTGATCAACATAACACCATTAATGAATGGTCCAGACCCTATTTTGGGTGTAATTTTTATCAACTCGAGTTGAGTTGTATATATAATAATTTACTTATGATCATTACACCTTTGAGTGATTAATTAGTGTCTCTTCCATCCTAGGGTGATATAGAAGAGCTAACCTAAAGGTACTTCCATGACACTGGTTTATCACTCAAATCATTAGTGTATGATTGTATATATATAATGTGTATTAATTTTAAGTGCTAACCTCTAGTAGAGGTAGGATTATTGCCTAGTGAGTGCAGAATTTACCCTAGGCTACCATTAGAGCTTGTTCAGTATTATGAGCAGCCCAAGTACAAGTCCCACAAGGCTTCACCAACTAGCCAGTATGGATAATGCAGGGAGAATGAAAAGAACCCTTGCAGGTCTTAAAGGCCACTTAACAAGACAGATCAAGAAATGTGAAGATTTGTCACAACAATCAACAGTTCATTATGCTGACCTGGAAAGCTATTATCAAGCAGCTGCAGGTAAATTTGAGCAAATCAAATGTCAAATAGCAACATATGTGGCTGAACTTGCCAACACCAATTTATCAGAAACAGAAATAGACGACATTATGGTTGATCTTGCGAATTATGAAGATCACACTCAGGCCACGTTACAGCCTTATGTCAAATTAATTGCCCAGAACAAGGCAACAACTACAGCAACAACAACAACAGTTGCATCTAATACGAGTCAAGCAGAAGCTCGACTCCCTCCAATTAATTTACCCACTTTCTCAGGAAAAGATGAGGAAGATTGGGACGTATTTTGGAACAAATTCGTTGACCTTGTAGACTCAAAACAATCTTTACCAAAGAGTAGTAAATTCTCTTATTTGCAAGGCCAATTATCAGGTGAGGCTAAAACAGTAATATCCCATCTGAGATTAACTAATGACGGCTATGATCTGGCAGTAAAACTCCTCAAGGATAATTATGCTGATCCAGAAGTAAGAACATCACATTTAGTTCATGAGCTGTTGCATTTACCCCCACCGGAGGCTTCAGCTGATTCACTCCAAGTCTTCAAGCTGGAGGTAGAATCATTGATCAATGCCCTCAGCCTGACAGCAGATACAAACGGGGCTGAGTGGGTCTTGAAAATAATTGTCCAGGAGAAAATACCTAGGGACATATTGAGACAAATGAGTGCTCATTACAATAAAAGCACCTTATCTATGAATGAAATATCTGAAGGTTTAAAGTCAGTAGTTCATCAATTACGAACACATGACAAATTAAAACCACCAAGTAAACCCTCAGAAACTAATAATAGTAAACCACAGAGTACCAAAGGTACTCCAAATCAATCTAGACAATATAATTCAACACCAAAGTGGAACAGTGGCAGTGTGGGCGTATATGCAGTTGGACCCTCCAAGCCTATAGTTACTGTGTCACCCAAGAACGTGACACCAAAGGGTACTGGAAGCTATGGAACATGTTTGTTCTGCAATGAGAAACATTCAATGTACCACTGCCCTAATTTTCCTGATAGTGACGCCCGTGTTGAGCGACTCAAAGATTTGCAACATTGCACGAGGTGCCTCAGGAAACATAACATCAACGACTGTGAGACCCAATTACACACCTGTAATAGGTGTAACAAAGGTCAGCACCATGCAGCATTGTGCAGAGACACCAAAACAACGTCTCCAAACCCCAAGGTGGAAGATAGCATTCCCACCACAGTACAGTACTGCAAGGTGCAACAAACAAAGAGTGTCCAATCAGCAAAGTCTAAAGGTAATACGACTTTGCCTACTGCCCAAATTACCATCCTGAATAAGAGGGCCAAGGTCCATACCCGTGGGTTGTTTGACCAAGGATCCCAGAGAACATATATCACTAAAAAGCTGGCAGATGAATTACAATTAAGGCCTGTAGCCCAGATGTCATTCAACATCTCAGGGTTTGTAACAGATGCAGGACCTCAAGTCTACCAGGTGGTACAACCATCAGTACGTTTAGGCAGGTACGTCTGTCGAGTACAAGCCATTGTGGTGGACAAAATACCAGTAGACCTACAAGTTCAAGGTCTGAGAGCAACAGCCAAATTCCTGAGAAATAGAGGAATAAAATTGGCAGATAATATTAAGTCTGATCACCTCACTGACTTCGGTCTCCTTGTTGGGACAGACTATTGCCATCGATTCATCGGTAGCCCTACTAAATATCATGGTATAACCATGTTAAACTCTGCAGGAGGTAAATTACTCTCAGGTCCAGTATCAAGCCTGAGGAGACCTATGCCTGCAGATAAACAATACCAATAGAAATCTAAATTTGTCAGCTGATTATATTTCTCCAGTAGCATTATACTAAGGAGATTACAGCTGACTATACCAACAGAGGTTGATGTTAGTATCATCATTTGAAGATGAGTTCATGAGGCCTCAGTGGCAAATCAGTGAACAGTAGCTTAAACAGCTACAAGTCACTGCGACCAATGTCACTGATCCCACTGCAGTCTCAGAACTATACTTTACTTTAATGATGAGCTATTCAATCTTCTGAATCAATTAACTAAATTAAACCCCAATAAATCTGATGACTGATTTGATACATTTATTATTTAATCAAGATGTATTCCATGGGCCTCAGTGTTTATATATCAGTGACCAGTTACCTGAACAAACTTCAAGTTATATCTAATGTCACTGATCTCACTGCAGTCCCTGAATCATACTTGACTGTAGTACTTGATCACATCCAGTCTTCTGGGTTAAATAATATGTAATAAGGCTTGAATATTAGCCTTTCAAGAGTTGACAGGGAAATGAAATCGCATTAGACTTCTAACCCCTGCAACTCTAGTACGGGACATCCGTCCTGTACGAACAGACACACAAATGTGTGATTACTAACTACTAGCATCAAATTAATCTAATAATTCGAAGGAGGAGTATCGGTGTTCGTCTGTTCTAAATAGGACTTCGACCCGTGAGCAGCCCCTGGGGAATTATGTCGGAAAATCCGACACCATTTAATAATCATACAGATAATAGCTGTATTGTATAAACAAGTTACCCATAGAAAACGTAACTTGTAGTGGAATTACCGTTTAAAGAAAACGGGATATCATCACCACATACCATTATAAATTCACCAGCTATTCTGCTGGGAATTATTCTTAAATACATTAGTCTTTGGACTTTACCATCATAAAAACATCTTATATAAATTAACTTAATTATCAATATTAAAGTAGAGTAAATGTGACCCTTCTATCACTTTCTGACATGTGGACAATGTAAGCCAGGCGTCAGAGTGAGGAAGGAGGGCAGCCATTGTTGTGTCACCTCCGAGACGTGTGGAGCAAATTTGGCTCCTATCATATCTGGACAATGTCGGCCAGGCGTCAGTAGTATGGAGTGTTAGATGCAGCCATTGTTGAGACTAGACCAGAGGCTCACACGGGAGCAAATTCGGCTCCTGTTAATTTACTTGGACGTAGTGTTATGGAAACCAGAAGTGTACCATTATCAACACGCTGTCTACAAATCAAGTTAAGTGTTCTTTCCGAAACCCATTATCTATCATTAGTGGCCATTAATGTCATTATATAGGGTGATCCGGTTAGAGCACGTGGAAGCCTCAAACTAAAGGTAATTAAACCAG
>NC_091191.1:25520721-25528221 GCF_040958095.1 Procambarus clarkii | reverse complement strand
AAAGGCAATATGAACCAATTTATATATTACAGGCATTATTTGTTATGTTGATCAAATTGCTGAATATCTACCTGGTAAACAGTGATTTTTATGTTCCTAAATGACTGTTGTATTACTGGTATTTCATTTTGATTAAACACGTTTTGAAAAGTTGCAGTCAAGTAGATTGTTATGAGCAGGAGTGAAGCGAGGCGAAGATCACTGAACACAATCATGTTATTGTTAAAGTTTCTCATCGTGTTTATTCTCATCTCGTCTCCCTCGGTAAGACTTCGTCAATTAAGAATGAAGACAAGAGCCTAACCAGCCACACACCCAGCCAGTTGATCCCACAGCTAAACACACAGCTAAGCAAACAGCCAGCCAAACACACAGCTAAACACCCAGTCAGCCATACATACAGCAAAACACCCAATCAGTCAAACACACAGCTAAACACCCAGTCAGCCATACATACAGCAAAACACCCAGCCAGCCAAACACACAGCTAAACACCCAGTCAGCCATACATACAGCAAAACACCCAATCAAACACACAGCTAAACACCGAGCCAACCAAGAAAACAGCTAAACAAATACACGGGCAAATACCAAGCTATCTAATCACACATGCAAACACCCAACCAGCCAACCATCCATCCACTCAAGCCGAACATCCAGCCGCTCAATAATACAGTCTCCAGGCAAATAGTGAACCAAACAACCACGTATCTGAACAATACTTCAGAGACGTATACAGCACCAATACTTCAGAGACCACAACATAAACAACAGTGCATGAAGCCAATCAAACAATCGGTTTCACAACTAGAGAGTCAATCAACCATTCAGGTAGCTGATGACCTAGCCAACCTGCCGGTCTCCCAACTAACCTTCCAACTTCCCATCCCAACAGTTGAACCACCTAGACAACTTTCCTATCTCCCAGGCAACCTTCCAGCCAACATTTCAGCCACCCAGGCAAGTTTCTAGTTCCCTGTTCAACCTTCTAGCAAAATAACTCTCAAAACAGTCTCTAGTGAGCCTTTACCCCCACCCCCCCCCCAGCCAACCTTTCAGTAAAATATGAAAACAGTTTGTTATCCAGCCATACAGGCAAACGACCTTCCGGGCACCCAGCTTGCTTCACAGCCCCAGCTTGTCACCCCTCGGCCGTGCTTTCCAGTCACTCAGCTTATTTCAATCACCCAGGCTTACTACCCAGCCACTTAGTTCAAGTTCCAGCCACTCATGCGTCCAGATTGTGGACAAGTGGGCAAACCGGAATCGCACACCAATCAATCAAAGAGGATCATGGTACAAACA
This sequence comes from Procambarus clarkii, assembly GCF_040958095.1. Lineage (NCBI taxonomy): Eukaryota > Metazoa > Arthropoda > Malacostraca > Decapoda > Cambaridae > Procambarus > Procambarus clarkii. Next base: position 25,526,916 of record NC_091191.1, on the reverse strand, counting down.
CACCCTCTTGCAACACGGAGTCAATCCCTTCATTAGTCGCTATGCTCAACTTTGAGTGAGACCAGTGTTGGAGGGCGCACGCACGCACGCATGTACGCACACATATACACACACACTCACATACACACACATACATACATACACACACACACACACACACACACACACACACACACACACACACACAGTCAAATAGAGAGAAAGATTTGGGGGTTGATATCACACCGAACCTGTCCCCAGAGGCCCACATCAAAAGAATATCATCAGTGGCATATGCTAGACTGGCCAACATAAGAACTGTCTTTAGAAACTTGTGTAAGGAATCTTTCAGAACCCTGTTTACCACTTATGTAAGACCAATCCTGGAGTATGCAGCTCCAGCATGGAGTCCATACCTAGTTAAACACAAGACAAAGCTAGAGAAGATTCAGCGGTATGCCACCAGGCTAGTCCCGGAACTGAGAGGAATGAGCTACGAGGAAAGGCTAAAGGAGCTGAACCTCACATCCCTGGAAAACAGAAGAGTAAGGGGAGAAATGATAACCACCTACAAAATTCTCAGGGGAATTGACATGGTGGACAAAGACAAACTCTTCAGCACGGATGGAACACGAACAAAGGGACACAGGTTGAAACTTAGTACCCAGATGAGCCACAGAGACGTTAGAAATTTTTTTTCAGTATCAGAGTAGTTAATAAATGGAATGATTTAGGCAATGATGTGCTGGAGGCTGACTCCATACAAAGTTTCAAATGTAGATATGATAGAGCCCAGTAGACTCAGGAATCTGTACACCAGTTGATTGACAGTTGAGAGGCGGGACCAAAGAGCCAAAGCTCAACCCCCGCAAGCACAATTAGGTAAGTACAATTAGGTAAGTTCACACACACACACACACACACACACACACACACACACACACACACACATCACGCTCATCATGGGCGACTTCAATCACGGAAAGATTGACTGGGAGAACAAGGAACCACATGGAGGCGAGGATACGTGGAGAGCCAAGCTATTGGAGGTGGTGACAAGCAACTTTTTAACCCAGCATGTCAGAGAACCCACAAGGATGAGAGGCAATGACGAACCAGCGAGACTCGACCTAGTCTTCACTCTGAACGACTCCGACATAAGAAAAATCGGTTTTGAGGACCCAGTAGGAATGAGCGACCACAGTGTACTGGTGTTTGAGTACTTGATTGAAGAAGGGTTATTGAACTCGAGGAGGGATACCGAAACCAAGAGGTTAGCATACCGAAAGGGAAACTATGAGGGGATAAGAAAATTCATAACAGATATAGCATGGGAAACAGAGCTCAGGGGAAAGACGGCCCAAGATATGATGGATTACATCACGCAGAAGTGCAAGGACGCAGCAAGCAAGATTGTCCCAGTCCAAAAGGAAAACAGAGAAATGAAAATGAGAAACCCATGGTTTAATCAGAGATGTAGGCTAGCTAAGCAGCAAAGTAAAACGGCATGGAGAAACTATAGGAATAACAGGACTCTGGAGAGCAGAGAAAGATACCAGAATGCCAGGAATGAATATGTCAGGATGAGAAGAGAGGCAGAAGGACAATACGAAAATGACATCGCAAGCAAGGCAAAGACTCAGCCTAAATTGTTGCATAGCCACATTAGGAGAAAAACAACAGTAAAGGAACAGGTTATGAGATTAAGGAAGGGGGCGGAAGGATTCACTACAAATGACAAGGAAGTGTGTGAGGAATTGAATAAGAATTTCCAGGAGGTCTTCCCCTAAGAGCAAGGAGAAATTCCAGAGGTAAGTGAGGGAATAGCTAACCAGGAACCACTGGAAGAGTTTGAGATTACCAGTGGGGAAGTAAGGAAGTGTTTACTAGAGTTGGACGTGACGAAGGCTATAGGCCCAGATGGAATGTCCCCTTGGGTTCTAAAGGAAGGAGCAAGAGAACTGTGCCTACCACTCTCCATAGTGTATAACAAATCACTGGCAACAGGGGAACTGCCAGATATTTGGAAAGCAGCTAACGTAGTCCCGATATACAAGAAAGGGGATAGACAGGAGGCACTGAACTACAGGCCAGTGTCCCTAACCTGCATACCATGCAAGCTGATGGAGAAGATTGTGCGAAAAAAAAATAGTGGAGCATCTGGAGCGAAGGAACTTTGTAACACAGCATCAACATGGGTTCAGGGATGGCAGGTCCTGCCTCACAGGGTTACTTGAATTCTACGACCAGGCAACAAAAATATGGCAAGAAAGAGAAGGGTGGGCAGACTGCATATTTTTGGATTGTCAGAAAGCCTTTGATACAGTGCCACACAAGAGGCTAGTGCGAAAGTTGGAGATGCAGGCTGGAGTGAAAGGGAAGGTACTCCGGTGGATAGAGGAGTACCTAAGCAACAGGAGACAACGAGTCTGTGTGAGGGGTGAGGTCTCAGATTGGCGAGACGTCACAAGTGGAGTCCCGCAGGGGTCAGTCCTTGGACCTATACTGTTTCTGGTATATGTAAATGATCTCCCAGAGGGTATAGATTCGTTCCTCTCAATGTTTGCCGACGATGCCAAAATTATGAGGAGGATTGAAACAGAGGATGATAGTAGGAGGCTACAAGATGACCTGGATAGACTGAGTGAATGGTCCAACAAATGGCTGTTGAAGTTCAACCCGAGTAAATGCAAAGTAATGAAACTAGGCAGTGGAAACAGGAGGCCAGGCACAGGATACAGAATAGGAGATGAAGTACTTAATGAAACAGACAGAGAGAAAGATCTAGGAGTTGATATCACACCAAACCTGTCTCCTGAAGCCCACATAAAGAGAATAACGTCTGCGGCATATGCGAGGCTGGCTAACATCAGAACGGCGTTCAGGAACCTGTGTAAGGAATCATTCAGAATCTTGTACACCACATATGTAAGACCAATCCTGGAGTATGCGGCCCCAGCATGGAGCCCGTACCTTGTCAAGCACAAGACGAAGCTGGAAAAAGTCCAAAGGTATGCTACTAGACTAGTCCCAGAACTAAGAGGCATGAGTTATGAGGAAAGGCTGCGGGAAATGCACCTCACGACACTGGAAGACAGAAGAGTAAGGGGGGACATGATCACAACCTACAAAATCCTCAGGGGAATCGACCGGGTAAACAAGGACGAACTATTCAACACTGGTGGGACGCGAACAAGGGGACACAGGTGGAAGCTGAGTACCCAAATGAGCCACAGAGACGTTAGAAAGAACTTTTTCAGTGTCAGAGTAGTTAGCAAATGGAATGCATTAGGAAGTGATGTGGTGGAGGCTGACTCCATTCACAGTTTCAAATGTAGATATGATAGAGCCCAATAGGCTCAGGAATCTGTACACCAGTTGATTGACGGTTGAGAGGCGGGACCAAAGAGCCAGAGCTCAACCCCCGCAAGCACAATTAGGTGAGTACAATTAGGTGAGTACACACACACACACACACACACACACACACACACACACACACACACACACACACACACACACACACACACACACACACACTTTGGTCCCTCTAGGCGGGTCCAAAGAGCCAAAGCTCAACCCCCGCAAGCACAAATAGGTGAGTACACAAACACACGAAGTGGCCTCTTCTCAGGAAACAGCTAGATGTACTAGCCGGCTGATAGAGAGAACAAGAGCAGTAGGCAAACAAGAACCAGCCCAGAGGATTGGAGAGACAAGGACAAAAACGCAGTTACTGAGATCCTTAAAGAGGTAAGGATGGAGAGGGCTGACCACAATATCGAAAAGTTTTTTTCAGGTTTGGACAGCACAACAAGGACAGAGACCAATTGATAAAGGTGGTATTCATGAGCGAGAACACAAAAGAGGACCTGTTAGCAAAGAAGAGCGGACTAGTAAGTGTACCGAAGTTCAGAAAAGTATTCCTGCAGAGAGATATGACAAGGGACAAGGGAATGAGGGCAGCAGCTGCCAGGAGGGAGCGCAGAGAGAAAGAAAGGAGTCAGGGAACCACAACCCCAAGCCCTACAATCCCAGAGGGTAGTGGGGGAACCCTCCACATGAATTTCAACAGGCACAGGGAGAGGAACACCACCCCCCCCCTCCTTCCACCCAATAAACATCCTACTTGCCCCAACCTCTTCCAGCCCCCCATTAAGTGCACACCTAGGGCATCCCTCCCCTCACTAACCCCTCTCCCCAGGACCTCCCTTCTCCCCAACCCCCTAAGCCCTCCTTTCTCCCCCATTCCCTCAAGTCTCCCCCAACCCCAAGCCCTCCATTCTCCCTCACCCCCCTAAACCATCCATTCTTCCCCACCCCTCTAAGCCAGCTCTTCTCCTCCACTCCTCTAAACCCCCCCCCTTCTTCCTCACCCCCTTCAGCACTCCTTTTCCCCCACACCTCCACCAAGCCCTCCCTCCTCTTCTGCTCCCAAAGGCTCCTCCCTTCCCCCTCCCTCCCCCCCCCCCGTGTCCCCCAAGTCTCCCCCCCTCACTCTCCCCTCTTCTCCCTCCCTCCCCCCATGTCCCCCAAGCCTCCCCCCTCACTCTCCCCCCAAGCTTCCCCTCTGACCCACCCCTTTAGCTTTCCCCTCTCTCCCCTTAGGGGCCTTGTAGCCTGGTGGATAGCTCGCAGGACTTGTAATTCTGTGGTGCGGGTTCGATTCCCGCACGAGGCAGAAACAAATGGGCAAAGTTTCTTTCACCCTGAATGCCCCTGTTACCTAGCAGTAAATAGGTACCTGGGAGTTAGTCAGCTGTCACGGGCTGCTTCCTGGGGGTGGAGGCCTGGTCTAGGACCGGGCCGCGGGGACACTAAAGCCCCGAAATCATCTTAAGATAACCTCAAGATAACCCTCTCGCATGCCCTCTCTTCTCCCCCACCCCCAAGCCCTCTCTCCTCCACCACCCTCCCCGTACCAGATCCTCCCAGCTCCCACATGCCCCGGATCCCCCAGGTCACCATCCTTTGGCCCTTCCTTCCCAGACCCTGCCTGCTTTCCCTGTTTCAGGAAAATAAACAGAAACTGACGAAGAACAGAAGAGAGTCAGTTTCAGGGTGATGTACTCGAACATAGATGGGATTACAAGCAAGGCAAGTGAACTAAGGGAAAGAGCACAAGAAGCGAACCCGCATGACATTTGACTGACATAAACAAAACTCGCAGGAATCATAACGAATGTGGAGTTTCCCCAGGACTACACAGTAAATAAGGAAAGAGAGTGAAGGTAGGGGGGAGGAGGCGGTGTTAAACCATAAGCCAATGGTTTAACCAGAGATGTAGCTAAAGCAGCAAAGTAAAAGGGTGTGGAGAAACTATAGAAATAATAGGGCACTCGAAAGCAGAGAAAGATACCAGAGTGCCAGGAATGAATATGTTAGGTTGAAAAGAGAGGCAGAAAGACAATACGAAAATGACATCGCAAGCAAGGCAAAGACTCAACCTAAATTGCTGCACAGCATCATCAGGAGGAAGACAACAGTAAAGAAACAGGTAATGAAATTGAGGCTAGGGGGCAGAGGTTCACTACAAACGACAAAGAAGTGTGCTAGGAACAGAATAAAAAATTGCAGGAGGTCTTCACATTAGAGCAAATGGAAGTTCCAGAGATAAGAGAGGGAATAGTTAACCAGGAACCACTAGAAGAGTTTGAGATTACCAGTGGGATGTAAGGAAGCTCTTGCTAGAGTTAGATGTGACAAAGGCTATAGGCCTGGATGGAATCTCCCCATGGATACTAAAGGAAGGAGCAGAAGCACTGTGCCAGCCACTCTCTATAGTGTATAACAAATCACAGGTAACGGGAATTGCCAAAAATTTGGAAGACTGCTAATATATTCCCAATATACAAGAAGGGGGATAGACAGGAAGCACTGAACTACAGTCCAGTGTCCCTAACTTGCATACCAGCCAAGCTGAGGGAGAAGAGTATGCGAAAAAAACCTGTGGAACATCTACAGCGAAAGAACTTTGTAACACAGCATCAACATGGGTTCAAGGATGGCAAGTCCTGCCTCACAGGATTAATTGAATTCTATGACCAGGCAACAAAAATCACGCAAGAAAGAGAAGGAGGTAGAACACATATTTTGGGATTCCCAGAAAGCCTTTGACTCAGTACCACACAAGAGGCTAGTGAAAAAGAAGGAGATACAGGCAGGAGTGAACGGAAAGGTACTCCATTGGATAAGCGAGTACCTAAGCCACAGATG
>NC_091191.1:25410721-25515721 GCF_040958095.1 Procambarus clarkii | reverse complement strand
ATGTATGAGGTCAATTTTTTTTATTGGAGTTAAAATTTAACGTAGATATATGACCGAACCTAACCAACCCTACCTAACCTAACCTAACCTAACCTATCTTTATAGGTTAGGTTAGGTTAGGTAACCGAAAAAGTTAGGTTAGGTTAGGTTAGGTTAGGTAGGTTAGGTAATCGAAAAACAATTAATTCATGAAAACTTGGCTTATTAGGCAAATCGGGCCTTGCATATTAGGCTGAGAAGTGCGTTCTGGCTACTAGGTACGACATATATATATATATATATATATATATATATATATATATATATATATATATATATATATATATATATATATATATATATATATATATATATATATATATATATATGTCGTACCTAGTAGCCAGAACGCACTTTTTGGACTAGTATGCAAGGCCCGATTTGCCTAATAAGCCAAGTTTTCCTGAATTAATATGTTTTCTCTAATTTTTTTCTTATGAAATAATAAAGCTACCCATTTCATTATGTATGAGGTCAATTTTTTTTTATTGGAGTTAAAATTAACGTAGATATATGACCGAACCTAACCAACCTTACCTAACCTAACCTAACCTATCTTTATAGGTTAGGTTAGGTTAGGTAGCCGAAAAAGTTAGGTTAGGTTAGGTTAGGTAGGTTAGGTCGTCGAAAAACAATTAATTCATGAAAAGTTGGCTTATTAGGCAAATCGGGCCTTGCATAGTAGGCTGAGAAGTGCGTTCTGGCTACTAGGTACGACATATATATATATATATATATATATATATATATATATATATATATATATATATATATATATATATATATGTTTATATGTCGTACCTAGTAGCCAGAACGCACTTCTCAGCCTAATATGCAAGGCCCGATTTGCATAATAAGCCAAGTTTTCATGAATTAATGTTTTTTCGACTACCTAACCTACATAACCTAACCTAACCTAACTTTTTCGGCTACCTAATCTAACCTAACCTATAAAGATAGGATAGGTTAGGTTAAGTAGGGTTGGTTAGGTTCGGTCATATATCTACGTTAATTTTAACTCCAATAAAAATTTTTTTACCTCATACATAATGAAATGGGTAGCTTTATCATTTCATAAGAAAAAAATTAGAGAAAATATATTAATTCATGAAAACTTGGCTTATTAGGCAAATCGGGCCTTGCATATTAGGCTGAGAAGTGCATTCTGGCTACTAGGTACGACATATATACATATATATATATATATATATATATATATATATATATATATATATATATATATATATATATATATATATATATATATGTCGTACCTAGTAGCCAGAACGCACTTCTCAGCCTACTATGCAAGGCCCAATTTGCCTAATAGGCCAAGTTTTCATGAAATAATTTTTTTTCGACTACCTAACCTACCTAACCTAACCTAACCTAACTTTTTCTGCTACCTAACCTAACCTAACCTATAAAGATAGGTGAGGTTAGGTTTGGTAGGGTTGGTTAGGTTCGGTCATATATCTATGTTAATTTTAACTCCAATAAATAAAAATTGACCTCATACATAATGAAATGGGTAGCTTTATCATTTCATAAGAAAAAATTAGAGAAAATATAATAATTCATGAAAACTTGGCTTATTAGGCAAATCGGGCCTTGCATAGTAGGCTGAGAAGTGCGTTCTGGCTACTAGGTACGACATATATATATATATATATATATATATATATATATATATATATATATATATATATATATATATATATATATATATATATATTTATATATTTATATATATATATATATATATATATATATATATATATATATATATATATTATATATATATATATACACCAAGAAGACTTCCGAACTCCTTATCAAAAACAGCCCGAAGCCAACGGAGAACCCTCTACAGCAGTCAAGCGTTGTATACATGTACACTTGCCCCCACGAAGGATGTAACCTTCAATGTAAGTACATAGGTATGACGTCGACCAAGCTGACGAGGCGTTTGACATGCCATCTTCAATCTGGTGCCCCTAGGAATCACATGAGACAAGCCCATGACATTACTCTAACAAGAGAAATGTTGAACAAGAATACTTGCATAATAGACAAAACCCAAGATTCAAGAAGATTACAAATTCTTAAGGCAATTCACATAAGAATAGAGCGACCTACCATGAACACCCAAATCACGGAACTATTTACTCTACCCACCATGAGAGTAAGGACAAGACAAGAACATATCGATGCCAACACAGAAGACAATGTCCAACATAACAGGCCAATTACACTGGATTAATCTTTGTGTTTAGATAGGAGATGCCTCGTATGGGCCAATAAGCCTTCTGCAGCCCCTATGTTTATCCCTTATGTATCCCCCCATGTTTTCACCTTCATTGTATTATCACCTGACCTAATGCGGGTATAAAATCAACTAGTATTGTAAGATCTGTTCACTTGAGAATGAACCATGGAGGTTCGAAACGTCGTGCAAATTATACAAATAAGTGTAATAGACTCTATAGTAAATCACTTCTTTTCTTCACCTTAAAAGTACGAAAATGAGTTTTGGAGAACTCCTATTTCAATTAAGCCCTGATGCTAAGAAAATAGTTAGAGGGATAGAAGCCCTAAACCAGAAAATAATAAATACAGAATATGCGGTCATATTCAATGAAACATGTTTGAAAGAAAACCTGCTGCCAGTATACACCAATATATATACATATATATATATATATATATATATATATATATATATATATATATATATATATATATATGTCGTACCTAATAGCCAGAACGCACTTCTCAGCCTACTATTCAAGGCCCGATTTGCCTAATAAGCCAAGTTTTCATGAATTAATGTTTTTTCGTCTACCTAACCTACCTAACCTAACCTAACCTAGCTTTTTTTGGCTACCTAACCTAACCTTACCTATAAATATAGGTTAGGTTAGGTTAGGTAGGGTTGGTTAGGTTCGGTCATATATCTACGTTAATTTTAACTCCAATAAAAAAAAATTGACCTCATACATAGAGAAAAGGGTTGCTTTATCATTTCATAAGAAAAAAATTATAGTAAATATATTAATTCAGGAAAACTTGGCTTATTAGGCAAATCGGGCCTTGAATAGTAGGCTGAGAAGTGAGTTCTGGCTACTAGGTACGACATATATATATATATATATATATATATATATATATATATATATATATATATACACACACATATATAGTACCTAGTAGCCAGAACGCAGTACTCGGCGTATTCAACATATTCAGGAAAAAACCTGGTTGAAAATAAAGAAAATCACTTAGCCTATTAGGCAAATCCGACCATGCATAGAAGGCCGAAAACTGCGTTCTGGCAACTAGGTACGATATATATATATATATATATATATATATATATATATATATATATATATATGTCGTACCTAGTAGCCAGAACGCACGTCTCAGCCTATTATGCAAGGCCCCATTTGCCTAATAAGCCAAGTTTTCATGAATTGTTTTTCGACTACCTAACCTACCTAACCTAACCTAACCTAACTTTTTCGGCTACCTAACCTAACCTAACCTATGAAGATAGGTTAGGTTAGGTTAGGTAGGGTTGGTTAGGTTCGGTGATATATCTACGTTAATTTTAACTTCAATAATAAAAAATTGACCTCATACACAATGAAATGGGTATCTTTATCATTTCATAAGAAAAAAATTAGAGAAAATATATTAATTCAGGAAAACTTGGCTTATTAGGCAAATCGGGCCTTGCATAGTAGGCCTAGAAGTCCGTTCTGGCTACTGGCTACTATATATATATATATATATATATATATATATATATATATATATATATATATATATATATATATATATATATATATATATATATATATATATATATATATGTCGTTGACGTCGACCTCGTTCTGGCAGCTCCTGCGACGTTGCTGGAACCATGCGTATTGGCATTTGCCTCTCTATTGGATAATTTCAGCAACGTGGAGAGGGGGGACCTGCTGCATGGGTAACAGCTTCTCCTCCATATCTACCTACCCAGGCTTTGCGCCCTGGAGAGGACACTCCAGCTTCGCCTCACAGCGTCGAACCAACACGGGAAGCGACAGTCTACCGGTTTTAAGTCTTCTGCTCGATTGGCGAAGAGTGTGACGCCAGGGGTTGCTTCCGACGGTGGGAGGGGTCATCGCGCCCCACTGGGCAGCTACCGCCCGCCTCAAGCTGGGCAAACCCCAGCCAATAAGGTGTTGCCTCGCCACGGTCAGTTAACCTCACTGGGTGCGTGGGGTTTAGGGTGAAAACTGACAAGCGGCCCGACAACTTTGCACCAAGCAATACCAAACCAAAGAAGAAAATATCAACTGCCCTAAAGCTGGGCACATGGAACGTCAGGACACTGACACCAGGTTTCTCTGACGACCTGCAAGAAATCAATGACGCCCGAAAAACAGCAATCATCGATAGGGAGCTGAGCAAGCTGCAGATGGATATTGTTGCTCTCCAAGAGACCAGGCTCCCAGGATCAGGATCTGTGAGAGAGAGGACCTTCTCTTTCTTCTGGCAAGGAAAACCTCCAGATGAGACCAGAGAACATGGTGTGGGATTCGCCGTCAGGAATGCACTGTTGGGACACATTATGCCACCGATGGGGGAAACCGAACGAATTCTGTCTCTGCAACTGTACTCCCAAACAGGACCAGTCAATGTAATTAGTGCATATGCACCAACCCTGACTTCTCCAGCAGAGGCAAAGGAAAAATTCTACGATGACCTCAACAGAGTCATAGCGAGAATCCCTGTAAAGGAGCCACTGTTCATCCTCGGCGACTTCAACGCCAGAGTGGGTGCCGAGCACAACATTTGGCCCACTTGCCTGGGTCAATTCGGCATAGGAAGGATGAATGAGAACGGGCAACGTCTGCTAGAACTCTGCTGCCTTCATGGTCTTTGTGTCACCAACACGTTCTTCGGCACAAAGCCTCAACACCGAGTATCTTGGAGACACCCCAGATCCAAGCACTGGCACCAGCTTGACCTGATTCTTACCAGGCGTGCAAGTCTACCCAGCGTCAAGATTACGCGTAGCTACCAGAGTGCTGTCTGTGACACCGACCACTCCCTGGTATGTAGCAGGGTCAAGATGCAACCAAAGAAGATTCATCACTCGAAAAAGGCGGGCAGACCTCGCATCGACACCACCAAGACCCGCAACCAGGACAAGGTGGAAGATTTTGCACACGTGCTCGAGGAAGCTCTTCCTGGCCCAGCTGGGGTCACTGCCTGTAAAAGATGGGAGCACTTCAGAGACGCTGTGTTCAACGCTGCCATTTCCACCTTTGGCAAGAAGACCAGCAGGTCGGCAGACTGGTTCGAGGCTCACTCGGAAGAGATGACACCTGTAATCGAAGAGAAGAGAAACGCCTTGGCAGCCTACAAAGCCTGCCCAAGTCGGCGCAACTTACAGATCCTTCGGGCCGTCCGCTGCAAAGTGCAGCAGAGCGCCAGGCGATGTGCCAACAACTATTGGCTCCAGCTCTGCTCCCAGATACAGACTGCAGCGGATACAGGCAATGTAAGGGGAATGTATGACGGCATCAAGCAGGCCCTTGGCCCAATCAAGAGGAAGACCGCTCCTCTGAAATCTGCCACTGGCGAGGTGATTCAGGACCAGACACTGCAGCTGAAGCGCTGGGTCGAGCACTACTCTGAGCTATACGCCAGGGACAATGTGGTCACCGAAGATGCCCTGAGCGCCATTGAGTGTCTGCCTGTGTTAATGGAGCTCGACAGTGAACCGACCCTGGAAGAACTCAGCGATGCCCTAGACTCCCTTGCTTCTGGTAAAGCTCCTGGCAAAGATGGCATTCCTGCTGAGACCTTGAAGTGCTGCAGAGGAAGCCTGCTCATGGAGCTGCACGAAATTCTCTGCCTCTGCTGGGAAGAAGGAGAGGTGCCACAGGACATGAGGGATGCCAACATCGTCACACTGTATAAGAATAAAGGTGACAGGGGCGACTGCAACAACTACCGTGGAATCTCCCTCCTCAGTATTGTCGGAAAGCTGTTTGCTCGAGTCGCATTGAAGAGGCTCCAAGTACTTGCAGAGAGAGTTTATCCAGAATCACAATGTGGATTCAGAGCTGGCAGGTCCACCATCGACATGGTCTTTTCCCTCAGACAACTGCAGGAGAAATGCAGGGAACAGAAGCAGCCACTCTTTGTAGCCTTCATAGACCTGACGAAGGCCTTCGACCTCGTCAGCAGGGATGGCCTGTTCAAGATCCTCCCCAAGATCGGATGCCCACCCAGGCTCCTCAGCATCATCAGATCTTTCCATGAGAACATGAGGGGCACCGTGGTCTTTGATGGCCTAACATCAGGCGCCTTTGACATCCGAAGTGGAGTAAAGCAGGGCTGCGTACTGGCTCCAACCCTATTCGGGATTTTCTTCGCAGTTATGCTGCGGCACGCCTTCGGATCTGTCACGGAAGGCATTTACCTCCGGACCAGGTCGGATGGGAAGCTCTTTAACCTCGCCAGGCTGAGAGCCAAGACAAAGGTTCGGCTGAGGTGTCTGCGCGACTTCCTCTTTGCCGACGACGCAGCAGTCACTGCCCACTCAGCTGAAGACCTCCAACGGCTCATAACCCGCTTCAGCGAGGCCTCTCAGGCTTTCGGACTCACCATCAGTCTGAAGAAAACACAAGTCATGGGACAAGGAGTGGACTCCCCACCTGACATCGGCATCTCTGATTCCAAACTGGAAGTTGTTCACGACTTCGTGTACCTGGGCTCCACAATCTCTGACTCCCTCTCTCTTGATACGGAGCTAAACAAACGCATCGGTAAGGCATCTACTACCATGTCCAAACTGACAAAGAGAGTGTGGGCCAACAATAGGCTGACTGAGTATACTAAGATTCAGGTTTACAGAGCCTGTGTCCTGAGCACTCTCCTTTATGGCAGTGAGTCTTGGACACTCCGTGCCCGTCAGGAAAGACGGCTGAATGCCTACCACATGCGCTGCCTTAGACACATCTTGGACATCACCTGGCAGGACAAGGTGACAAACAACAACGTCTTGGGGAGAGCAAGAATCACCAGCATGTACACAATGCTGAAACAGAGACGAATGCGCTGGCTCGGGCACGTTGTGCGAATGGGCGACGGCAGGATCCCCAAGGATCTCCTGTATGGAGAGCTGAGGCAGGGAAAGCGTCCAGTAGGCAAGCCCCAGCTACGGTACAAAGACGTATGCAAAAGGGACCTGAAAGCCATGGACGTCGATCTTGCTATATGGGAGACACTGGCTGCAGACCGTTCAGCCTGGAGGCAGTCTGTTCAACGAGGTCTCTCCAAGTTCGAGGAGTCACTTGCCAAGGAATCGGAGGCAAAGAGACAGAGAAGGAAAGCCGGTAACCAGGAAGACAGACCAGAATCGGACTTCGTTTGTGCTCGGTGTGGGATGGACTGCCACTCTCGGATTGGCCTCATCAGTCACACCAGACGCTGCACCAGGATTGACAACTAGGGCGCAACTCCATAGTCTCCCGAGACTGAAGGATGCCTACTACCTAGTAGGCTGAGAAGTGCGTTCTGGCTATTAGGTACGACATATATATATATATATATATATATATATATATATATATATATATATATATATATATATATATATATATATATATATATATATATATATATATATATATATATATATATATTATTAAATATGACCGAAAAAGTAAGATTAATAATTCTAACACAAATTTTCTCAATCTTTCGTACATTTCTTTTAACTGTTGGTGGTAATTCAAAAATCAATTCTCCAAAATTCATTTTTATTTCTAGTCTGACGCGACACTTGAGCGCGTTTCGTAAAACTTATTACATTTTCAAAGACTTTAGTTAACACAAACACAACTGAATAGAACTTACACATCTCCGATTTGTTTATATCTACATTTGAGTGAGGTGGATGGGGTGAGGTGGTATTAATAGGGTATTAATTTCATCAACACAAGACAGAACACGAAACAATGGGTATTGAATGGAAGTGATTGTTGAAAGCCTATTGGTCCATATTTCTTGATGCTTCTATATTGGAGCGGAGTCTTGAGGTGGGTAGAATATAGTTGTGCATTAGTTGGCTGTTGATTGCTGGTGTTGACATTTTAATGTGTAGTGCCTCGCAAACGTCAAGCCGTCTGCTATCGCTGTATCTATCGATGATTTCTGTGTTGTTTACAAGGATTTCTCTGGCGATGGTTTGGTTGTGGGAAGAGATTATATGTTCCTTAATGGAGCCCTGTTGTTTATGCATCGTTAAACGCCTAGAAAGAGATGTTGTTGTCTTGCCTATATACTTGGTTTTTTGGAGCTTACAATCCTCAAGAGGGCATTTGAAGGCATAGACGACGTTGGTCTCTTTTATAGCGTTCTGCTTTGTGTCTGGAGAGTTTCTCATGAGTAGGCTGTCCGTTTCTCTGGTTTTATAGTAAATCGTCAGTTGTATCCTCTGATTTTTGTCTGTAGGGATAACGTTTCTATTAACAATATCTTTCAGGACCCTTTCCTTCGTTTTATGAGCTGTGGAAAAGAAGTTCCTGTAAAATAGTCTAATAGGGGGTATAGGTGTTGTGTTAGTTGTCTCTTCAGAGGTTGCATGGCGTTTCACTTTCCTTCTTATGATGTCTTCGATGAAACCATTGGAGAAGCCGTTGTTGACTAGGACCTGCCTTACCCTACAGAGTTCTTCGTCGACTTGCTTCCATTCTGAGCTGTGGCTGAGAGCACGGTCGACATATGCGAATCATTAGCCAGATACCCACACCCACGTACAGACTTAGGTTAGGTAACCTAACCTAGGTTAGGTTAGGTTAGGTAGCCGAAAAAGTTAGGTTAGGTTAGGTTAGGTAGGTTAGGTAGTCGAAAAACAATTAATTCATGAAAACTTGGCTTATTAGGCAAATCGGGCCTTGCATAGTAGGCTGAGAAGTGCGTTCTGGCTACTAGGTACGACACACACACACACACACATATATATATATATATATATATATATATATATATATATATATATATATATATATATATATATATATATATATATGTATATATATATACATATATATATATATATATATATATATATATATATATATATATATATATATATATATATATATATATATATATACATATATGTATATGTGTCGTACCTAGTAGCCAGAACGCACTTCTCAGCCTACTATGCAAGGCCCGATTTGCCTAATAAGCCAAGTTTTACTGAATTAATATATTTTCTCTATTTTTTTTCTTATGAAATGATAAAGCTACCCATTTCATTATGTATCAGGTCAATTTTTTTTTATTAGAGTTAAAATTAACGTAGATATATGACCGAACCTAACAAACCCTCCCTAACCTAACCTAACCTATCTTTATAGGTTAGGTTAGGTTAGGTAGCCGAAAAAGTTACGTTAGGTTAGGTTAGGTAGGTTAGGTAGTCGAAAAACCATTAATTCATGAAAACTTGGCTTATTAGGCAAATCGGGCTTTGCATAGTAGGCTGAGAAGTGCGTTCTGGCTACTAGGTACGACATATGCATATATATATATATATATATATATATATATATATATATATATATATATATATATATATATATATATATATATATATATATATATATATATATATATATATATATATATATATATATATATATATATAACCATCAGTTGAGAGGCGGGCCAACCCTGGAGTATGCAGCCCCAGCACGGAGTCCACATCTGGTAAGGATAAGACTAAACTGGAAAAGGTTCAAAGGTTTGCCACCAGACTAGTATCCGAGCTGAGAGGTATGAGCTACGAGGAGAGACTACGGGAATTAAACCTCACTTCGCTGGAAGACAGATGAGTTAGGGGGGACATGATCACCACATTCAAGATTCTCAAGGGAATCAATAGGGTAGATAAAGACAGTCTATTTAACACAAGTGTCACATGCACTAGAGGACACAGGTGGAACCCGAGTGCCCAAATAACCCACAGAGATAATAGAAAGAACTTTTTTAGTGTCAGAGTGGTTGACAAATGAAATGCATTAGTAAGTGATGTGGTGGAGGCTGACTCCATACGCAGTTTCAAGTGCAGATATGTTAGAGCCCAACAGGCTCAGGAACCTGTACACCTGTTGATTGACGGTTGAGAGGTGGGACCAAAGAGCCAGAGCTCAACCCCCGCAAACACAACTAGGTGAATACAACTAGGTGATTACACACACACACTGAGGTGTTCAAAGCACCTTAAGACAACACAGACCTACCATGTCGGTAACCTGAACCTGGAAGCGGAATCCTCGTCTGTGATCGGGGTCTTCGAAGTCGAGAGGTTCTGTCGCCTTCAGGTTTCCCCAGGGCGCTGCCCTTGGGCCTTGCCCACCTTCCACCCGGAACATCTGCCACCCACGCCCACTGCCAGGCACCACCTGTAGGAAACACTGGTTCATACACCCACACAAGAAACCATCTGTGAGACAAGTTATCTCCTCACAGACAACCTTATCTTGAGGTTATCTTGAGATGATTTCGGGGCTTTAGTGTCCCCGCGGCCCGGTCCTCGACCAGGCCTCCACCCCCAGGAAGCAGCCCGTGACAGCTGACTAACTCCCAGGTTACATTATATTTGCATTATAGAAAACTCATGCATTCATTTTTCTTCCATTGAGCAGCCGATTTCAAATAAAGGTAATAAAATAAATCATATATAAAGTTTTATCAATTTCTTTATCCATATAATTATCATCATATTCATCGTGTACAAGATTATGATATTCATTATTTTGAACGAAATTAATATAAATTCTCCATTTAGCTGGAGAATTTAACACCACTAAACACAAGTGCAAATGTAAGTTCGACCTACTTCGTCTCCAATACGCTTAAAAGGAATACCGCGTCTTTAACCAAGGGTAATGGGAGTCACGAACAGCATTTAAAGAATATTTTGCTTCCAAATAATTAGTATCTGCGAAGTTTTCAGGCACCATCTGGAAACATCACTTGATTGAAGGTTAGATATGTGGTCGGGAAGGGGTGGAGAGGGAGTTGAACTGGTCCTGAAGGTCAAATGTGGGGGAAGGAACTGACCCTAAAGGTCAGGTGTGGGGGAAGAAGAACTGACCCTGAAGGTCAGGTGTGGGGGGAGAAGAACTGACCCTAAAGGTCAGGTGTGGGGGGAGAAGAACTGACCCTTAAGGTCAGGTATGGGGGGAGAAGAACTGACCCTGAAGGAGAAGTTGTTGGAGACGTCCTGATCGACGACGGTGAGGGTGGCGAGGACTTGGTCCAGGGTCAGACTCTCAGACACGTCCAGCGTCCACTCTGGCCGCGAGAACCTTGGCGGCACATCGTTCACGTCCCCCACCTCCACCACTACCGTCCCTGTCCCTGCAGGGGAAGGAAAAAGAGGTTCAGGGGCAGGAAAAAGGGGTTCAGGGGCACCCTTGTCACTGTCACTGCGGAAGAGAGACAGGTCTGAGAGACACTTGACACCGCTCGTGTCCCAGTACTGGGAGAGAAGTACCTCAGACACTTAGCACAAGAAGGGAAGGAGAGGAATGGAAGCGATTCGAAGTATCACATATAACATGAAACATTTTTTTATACACTAGTGAGATGACCACATATATCGACTTTTCGAGGAAACGTTATTTCAAGAGAGATTTGGTGATAAATTTCAGGATTTATCGAAAAGTAACACGAATTACAAAACGCAGGTCAACGTGGATTTAGAGGAGGAAAATCCTGCCATTCACAATTACTAAATACATAAAATCACGAAAGCCATAGGAAAAAAATGTAGATGTGGAATACACGAGAATTTTCGAAGGAATTTTCAAAGGTATCTATCGCTAATAAAATGAGGTCCACATGCAAGTGTCAGAGTGATTCGCTGAATATTCTGCTCCCTTATTAACAAGTCACACAGATTAACAGTTAAAAAAATGCAGTCGTAGCAGACAAAACCACAAGCCACAGCTTTGTGTTATCCTTCACAGGTAGTACCAAAATCAGCACGAGATATTTTACTATAGAAAACTCAGAAAAACTATAAATGTTTCCCCCAAAACATTTTCAAGTTGGCAAATTAAAGTGTAATATGGTATTCAACA
The DNA here is from genome assembly GCF_040958095.1 of Procambarus clarkii. Lineage (NCBI taxonomy): Eukaryota > Metazoa > Arthropoda > Malacostraca > Decapoda > Cambaridae > Procambarus > Procambarus clarkii. The sequence continues at coordinate 25,503,515 of NC_091191.1, read as the reverse complement.
GTTAAAAAAAAATTGCAACTAGATTGAATATACAAGATCTTATAGAACAGTAACAAGTAAAGGAATATACAAGATGTTATAGAACAGTAACAAGTAAAGGAATATACAAGATGTTATAGAACAGTAACAAGTAAAGGAATATACAAGATCTTATAGAACAGTAACAAGTAAAGGAATATACAAGATCTTATAGAACAGTAACAAGTAAAGGAATATACAAGATCTTATAGAACAGTAACAAGTAAAGGATCTTGTGACGATAATGTCTTAAAATCAACCGTTCAGTGAACTTAAAGTAAACTCAATATCAGCAAGGAAGATAACAGTGCAATATGACATCCGTCAAAACAAGGAAATCCACATCATTACTCCTGATTTACATCATAGTTGTGCTGTCCCACTTGGATTACTGCTCAGTATACACTTATACTTCCCTTATAAAAAAGAAAATGATAAGGAAGCGTATTATGGAATCAGTAAATGTTAAGGTTCCATAAGGACAATCAGTGACCTGCTGGAGTGACAATCCAGCATAAATACAATAATCGTGAACAAAGGCCAAGACACAAGTAAACTCTCAGTGTATATACACCGAGAAGCGAGGTACGCCTGCGTTCCGTGGTGATCACAGAGGTCAACGAGGTACAAGCCTAAATAATTCTTGTTAGCAATTTTATCTTTTACATCGGGTTGGGATCGCTGACTTCTAAATATATTAACTAAATATATAGACATAATTTAGAACACGAAAGAATAGATGCTAACTGGATATGTTTAAAAGAACTGGAAAATAACCGGTTTGGAAGTAGGGTTGGATGTTTATGGAACAAAACACCTGGTAACATAACAATCGGGGTTCTCGTTGATTTGTTTTACGTAGTGATTAGACAAACATTTACATACGAGCTTGGACAGGTATCACCAGAAATTGTCTCGCGTGGGACAAGCAGCCGTTTGCAGTTTCCTCTAATATTCTCACAAGCTTTTCAGTAACTGCGGTACACTATCTTGTGGTTGACACGTCATGGGTGCCAACTGTTGAATACTACACAACATATATTTGGTAAATGCACTCTAGTCCCCTTCGGTACCACTAGAAAACCCCATAGTATATTAATCCAAAACGCTAGCTGCGGTTCACTACTAAAGAAGCTTCCTGCGGTACACTCACCCTTGAGGCCACCGCCGTCAGTGGCCACAACCTGGACGGTGTACCGTTGAGTCTTCTCGCGGTCGAGGCAACAGAGCGCCGTGGTGATGAGCCCCAGCTGACTGTCGATGCTGAAGATGGGGCTCCCGCTCGACTCGTCCACGGCGTTCTTCTCCAGCGAGTACGTCACCTTGGCGTTGTCTGCCTCCTGGGGGTCGTCGTGGTCCGTGGCTACCACCTGCACCACAGACGCTCCTGCCAATGGTCAAACATATCAGTCCTGATACAAACTTTAAAACAATCGTAATATATCAGCTAATTTGACACTGTTCAGAAGATGGTACAGTAGTTCATTTAGATTAGCTTTTGAAAAAGATAGATAAATTTTATCCAAGTCCAAAAGTTCCGAAGAGCTATACACTCGTGTTCCACTCTCCTGCACAAGGTATCTTAGCTCCCCCAACACTTTTCGAAGTATTATGCATTTTAATTATAAAATGAAGGGCAGTGTGTATGTATCCCTCAACGTACAACCAAACACAGGGCAGGACCTAACAGGTATGTACCCACACTATTTAACCAATAACAAAACAGAACTCCCTATACAAATAATTACGATGCAGGACCACTTTGCACTGCAATATTCCAGACCATTATCTTGTTTAATGGAGAATATTCCAAACCATTCTCGATCTACCGTTCAACCACTTGCGCTGAACGGTAGAGCAACGGTCTTGCTTCATGCAGGTCGCCGTTCAATTCCCGACCGTCCAAGTGATTGGGCACCATTCCTTTCCCCCGTCCCAGCCTAAACCATTATTCTGACCCCTTCCTAGTGCTATATAGTCGTAACAGTTTGGCGCTTCTCCTGATAGTTCCGTTTTCTTTTTCTTTTTAGATGGTATGTTTTGTAACCATGTGCACCATGGTATAAAGTTATACTATCTATTCACTCTATACAGTTGAAAAAATAAAGCTAATAAACTTAAATATTCATAGGCCTAGTATAGCGCACATGTTTACTATATTAGTCGTATATATATGACTCGACACGACGTACTACTTATGTATAGTGTGTGTGTGCGTGTACCCACCTATTTGTACTCACCTATTTGTGCTTGCGGGGGTTTAGCTTTGGCTCTTTGGTTCAGCCTCTCAACAGGTGTACAGATTCCTGAGCAAACTGGGCTCTATCATACCTACATATGAAACTGTGCATGGAGTCTGCCTCCACCACATCACTGCCTAATGCATTCCATCTGTTAACTACTCTGACACTGAAAAAGTTCTTTCTAACGTCTCTGTGGCTCATGTGGGTACTCAGTTTCCACCTGTGTCCCCTTGTTCGAGTACCACCAGTGTTGAATAGTTTATCCTTGTCTACCCGGTCGATTCCCTTGAGGATTTTGAAGTTTGTGATCATGTCTCCCCTACTCTTCTGTCTTTCAGTGTCGTAAGGCGCATTACCCGCAGCCTTTCCTCGTAACTCATACCTCTTAGCTCTTGGACTAGTCTAGTGGCATACCTTTGAACTTTTTCCAGCATCGTTTTGTGCATGACAAGGTACGGGTTCCATGGCGGGGCCGCATACTCCAGGATTGGTCTTACATATGTGGTGTACAAGATTCTGAATGATTCCTTACACAGGTTTCTGAAGGCTGTTCTGATGTTAGCCAGCCTCGCATATGCCGCAGACGTTATTCTTTTTATGTGGGCTTCAGGAGACAGGCTTGGTGTGATATCAACTCCTAGATCTTTCTCTCTGTCCGTCTCATTAAGTACTTCATCTCCTATTCTGTATCCTGTGTCTGGCCTCCTGTTTCCACTGCCTATTTTCATTACTTTGCATTTACTCGTGTTGAACTTCAACAGCTATTTGTTGGGCCATTCATTCAGTCTGTCTAGGTCATCTTGTAGCCTCCAACTATCATCCTCTGTTTCAATCCTCCTCATAATTTTTGCATCATCAACAAACATTGAGAGAAACGAATCTGTACCCTCTGGAAGATCATTTACATATATCAGAAACAGTATAGGTCCAAGGACTGACCCCTGCGGGACTCCACTTTTAACGTCTCGCCAATCTGAGACCTCACCCCTCACTTTGACTCGTTGTCTCCTGTTGCTTAGGTACTCCTTTATCCAATGGAGTACCTTCCCTTACACTCCAGCCTGCCTCTCCAGCTTTTTCCCTAGCCTCTTGTGTGGTACTGTATCGAAGTCTTTCTGGCAATCCAAAAATATGCAGTCTGCCCACCCTTCTCTTTTTAGCTTGATTTTTTTTTGCCTGGTCGTAGAATTCAAGTAACCCTGTGAGGCAGGACTTGCCATCCCTGAACCCATGTTGATGCTGTGTTACAAAGTTCTTTCTCTTCAGATGTTCCACTAGCTTTCTTCGCACAATCTTCTCCATCAGCTTGCATGGTATGCAGGTCAGGGACACTGACCTGTTGTTCAGTGCCTCATGTCTATCCCCTTTCTTGTATATCGGGACTACGTTAGCTGCTTTCCAAGTTTCTGGCAGTTCCCCTGTTGCCAGTGATTTGTTATACACTATGGAGAGTGGCAGGCACAGTTCTTCTGCTCCTTCCTTTAGTATCAAAGGGGAAATTCCATCTGGGCCTATAGCCTTTGTCACATCCATCTCTAGTAAACACTTCCTTACTTCCCCGCTGGTAATCTCAACCTCTTCCAGTGGTTCCTGGTTAGCTATTCCCTCTCTTATCTCTGGAATTTCTTCTTGCTCTAAGGTGAAGACCTCATCGAATTTCTTATTCAGTTCCTCACACACTTCCTTGTCGTTTGTAGTGAATCCTTGTGCTTCAATCATTAATTTCATAACCTGTTCCTTTACTGTTGTTTTTGTCCTGATGTGGCTGTGCAGCATACCTGTATTCACCTAGATGTATTCACCTAGTTCTGCTTGCCTGGGAAGAGTTCTGTTCTTTTGGCCCGCCTCTTAACTGCCAATCAACTGTTTCTACTACTACTACTACTACTATTTTTTCCCCACACCCCACACACACAGACACACACACACACACACAGACACACACACCAGGAAGCAGCCCGTGACAGTTGACTAATTCCCAGGTATCTATTTACTGCTAGGTAACAGGGGCATAGGGTGAAAGAAACTCTGCCCATCGTTTTTCGCCGGTGCCTGGGATCGAACTCGGGACCACAGGATCCCGTGTCGAGCGTTTTGTCCGCTCGGCCACAGGCTCCCACGTGTGTATGTGTGTGTGTGTGTGTGTGTGTGTGTGTGTGTGTGTGTGTGTGTGTGTGTGTGTGTGTGTGTGTGTGTGTGTGTGTGTGTGTGTTTTCTGAGCTTGCTGTACTCACCTAGTTGTGCTTGCGGGGAATTAGCTCTCTTTTGTCCTGACACTCAACTGTCAATTAACTGGTGTACAGATTCCTGAGCCAACTTGGTTCTATCATATCTACATTTGAAAATGTGTATGGAGTCTCCCTCCACAGGAAGACACACACACACACACAGGTGTGTGTGTGTGTATTCACCTAGTTGTGCTTGTGGGGGGTTGAACTCTGCTCCTTCGGCCTGCCTCTCAACTGTTAATAACTGTTAAGAACTATTAACTATTTTATTTATTTATTTATTTATTTATTAACTAGCTGAACCCAGCCACAGCAACCTTCCCCTGTCTCCCAGTCCTCCCCCACCACTCCCCCTCCCCTCACCTGTCCCCTCATCCTCCCAACCATTCCTCACTCACCCATCCCCTCGTCCTCCCCACCATTTCCCCCTTCCCCCATCCCCTTTTCCTCCCCACCATCCCCCAGTCCACCGTCCCCTCGTCCTTTTAACCATTCCCCACTCCACCGTCCCATCATCCTCCCCACCATCTTTCCCTCCCTATCCCCTCGTCCTCCTCTTCATCTCCCCTTCCTTACCCCCCCACCCCATCCTCCCCACCAGTACCCCCTCCCCAGACCCCTCGCCCTCCCACCATCCCTCACTCCCATCCCTTAGTCCTCCCCACCATTCCCCACTCCCTCGTCCAATGCAATCCTAAATGATCTGATGTTCCCATCACTAAAATATAAGAAAAGCAGTTAAAAAACAAAATGAAAGCCAATCTATATAAATAAAAATGGAAATGTTCGTTTGTTCAAAATTGCTAATCTCCGAAAGTTCTTCACCAATTGCCTTGAAATTTTCACACAACGTTCCATTCGCATCTGAGCGGGTTTTTATATACATACGATATAGATGTCACGTCTGTGACGGGAAAAAACATGCTTTTTGAGAAAAGTTGTGTTTTTTGTGTGTTTTTCAAGTGAGGGAAATCTTCGAAATCTCTTTAATGATTGCTGCCTATCACATGCCTCTGTATGACTAACTTTCCTGTGTGATGGGGATTTTTTAGCATCATCTAGTTAGCTGTTTTGACACACTGTACTCCACTTCATATAGTCTAGGGTAGCTGCACTAATGCAGATGTACCTAATGTATTAATAAAAAAAATTACTGATTGCTTTGAAATCTTGAAACAACATTGCATTCGAATAGGCGAGTGTTTTTATATACCTACTATATACATGCCTCACCTGTGACGAGAGAAAACATGTTTTGTTTTTTAAGAGCAGAGCCATCTGTAGGACGTATGAGCAACATACGCACTGTAATCTCTTAAAGTTCTTCACCGATTGCTTCAAAATCTTGACACAACGTTCCATTCGAATATGTGAATGTTTTGATATATCTACTATTTAGATGCCACACCTGTGACAGGTAAAAATATGCATTTTTTTGAAAAACAGCGCCATCTGTTGCACGTAAGAGCAACATACGATATACAAGATATGTTACGATTCAACTTCAATGTTTCCGATTGCATTGATATATTGAATTTTCATTGATTTCTTTGACTTATTTTCATTTTGATTTAATTATTTTGCGTGACATTGCGTTGGAATTGAGCTGTGTTGTTTACCATACCGTTCATTTCGTGGGTGTAGCTTATTTGTTTCTTTTTTCATTTTTTCATTCCGTTTTTTGTCCTGTTCTTCTTATTTTTCAATGCAATTGGTGGTGAAATTGAGCTGTGCCAATTGTTCGGCGTTTGAATTGAAATATTTCGTTATTATTTTTTTTTTTAAACATGAAAATGGACAACACGTTTATTTCACAGCTGCAAATGTGCAACAAACATCCATGAATCCACCGGCTACAACAAATTCTGCCCGAAACGCTTTGCGTAATAGTGGCTTTAGGCATTCTATGTACTAGCTCTATCTATAAAGCCAACAAACTTTGTAAAATCTCTTTATGTATGTACCTTACCTAAATAAAAATTATTATTATTATTATTATTATTAACTGCTTGCTTCACGTAATGTCAAAATGACGTGTTTGCGAAAACATTCCTGTATTCGGAAGTGCCTACGTATTACACTTGGAATGCCAATAGAAAATCATTTGAACGACGTAAACGAGGAGAGCGAGTCGACGGACAACCTGGCATATTCAAACAAACTGCGATAGGCAGACTGTACACCGTGCATTCCGATCATGATGAATGCTTCTTTATTCACAAGCTGTTGGTAAATGAGCCCGGTCCAACGTCTTCCAGCCATTGAGATTTGTCAACGGCGTAACACATACCACTTTCCGTAGTGCATGTCAAGCTCCGAATTTATTGGAGAACGACCGACACTGGGATGTATGCATTAATGACACGTCCAACACATCACATCCAAATCAAATTCGTGCATTGTTTGCAATCATATTGACCACCGGCTCTCCTTCATCTCCAACAGAATATGAGAGAAACACAAATCGCACATGGCTGAAGATATTGTCCGTCGGATACGCAAGGAAAATTCAAATATGAACAGGAATTTCACAAGGAGAAATCTGCAACGAAGCGTTGATAATGATTGAAGATTTGTATGAACAAATCCACAAGGCCAATGACGAGGATGTAACAAGAGGTGGGGGAAATAGCTCTATCTTGTCCATTATACCACCCCCGCAGTTAACTAACGAGGCCGGGGGAAACAGCTCTCTCTAGTCCGTTATCCCGTCCCCAGTTAGCTAACTATTCTAGAGCACTCCCAGAGTTCCTAAGGCAACCTTTCTCGTTCCCCACCTTGTAACCTAGGTATTCGACTACCTAGGTGCTAAGGCTACAAGGCACCGTAACTTGACCAGCTACCCGAAACTCTAGAGAGAACTCTAGAATACAGAATCTGCCACAAACGTATAAGAGAAAACGAAAGGAAAGAAATGAATAGTGAAGTATTTAGTGAGGGTTTGGGGTGAGAGGTAGGGAGGTGGGAGGAGCGAGGAGGGTCATTAGTTGAAAGGGAGAGTTTAGAGAGGGGTTGAGGGAGAGGTGTAGATAGGTAGAAGTAGAAGAGTAGATAGCTGAAAGTAGAAGAGTAGATAGTAGAAGACGAAATGCTGCGACCATCCATTCATGATCATTACATACAAGACAAGGAATGGAACTTGTCTGTATCACAAAATTCTCAAAAGATGTTATCAAGGTCATTATTAGTATGTCCCATCTTTATCATGTATCAACACCAAACATGTACTCATTAAATCATGAAACCAGTAATCACAGAGTCTTTCTCACCTCAACTCAACACTAGGGGACACAAAGGCAATGTAAATAATAAATTCAATTTTATTTCACATACTAAGTATCATAATTTAAGCAATATTCAAGATCTATATATGTAGAGTGAGTCATCCTCCAAGAATCTGAGAACACTACAACTGACTGCCCCTGATCATCACACAACACTTGTAAAACACGACAAGTCACCTTAATGTTCAACTCACCAAGTGTCTGCCTATAACTGGATAGAGGGGGGGGGGTCTATAGCTGACAGAGACTGTCCCGCCCTGCCGGCCGACAGCCTCCCTGCTAGGGCCGTCTCCTCTGCTCTGCTGACTGTCGTTCTTCTCTGTCGTTAATGCTTAATCCTCTCGAATCGATAGCTCTCCGAGTATATATTGGGGGAACCTAGTAGCTAACTCCGCCCACAAGTAGATAGCCTCCGGCTCTCTACCAAGCCACTCCTTAAACGTCGGCATGTTTGAAGGCTACCAGGCTCCAATTATGAGATTAGTAGAAATAAGGTGAAATTCGCATGATCTGACCTCAGGTCACGTGGGGTCATTAACTCTCAGAGGTGTGAAACTCAGGCCGACCAAGCTGGCGCCTTTCCAAATCCTTGTCTGTGACTCATGTACTATATATATTTTAAATAAACTAAACCAAACACTTTACAGTGTTACAAGGATTCGAACCTGCGTCCGGGAGCATCCCAGACACTGCCTTAATCGACTGAGCTACGACAGGGCAAAAGTGTCTGCAGTAACGGCAGTGTCTAGGATGCAAAGGGACGCAGGTTCGAATCCTCGTCACGGCCCTTGTTAATTTGTTCATATGATGCATCACGTTAGTGTTATCTCTGTGTGTAATAGTGTATTGAAGATTTGTGCTTAGAAATCGCGAGTTCTTATTCAATTAGGAATGCCATCACCGAATTGACCTGCTGCTGCTTCGTTCAATGTAGAATTGTGTCGTGAACAAAATTTCAACACGGGTGATCTGTTATCGTATGTGCAATTAAATATTCTTAAGCTAACGCTTGAGCGAAAAGGCATTTACCATCAAATAATTCAAACTATCAATAACGGGTTTGGAGAAATTTCCTTTTGTGCGCCAAAAGGAACTGTAAACCTTTCTAATTTGATTGATTTTGGAAGCATTTCGATCCCAAAATGGGATACATTTAGCTCTTGCATCGTCCGGAATAGCTGCGACATTGCTACCAGGTGGAAGTACTGCTACTTCGGCTTTAAAATTGCCATTGAACATGCAATTCATTGACACTCCCATGCGCAACATTTCTAAAGCATCCGGCATGGGAAAAATATTGCAGAAATGTAAACTTATTGTTTGGGATGAATGCACAATGGCCCACAAAAAAATAGCTCGAGGCTCTTGATCGAGCATTGCAAGATTTGCGTGGAAACATCAGACCATTTGGGAACGCATTAATATTGCTTGCATGAGATTTCATGCAAAAATTACCTGTAATTCCTCAATCGACCCCAACGGACGAAATAAATGCTTGCCTGAAATACTCTACTTTGTGGTGACACGTAAAGATGTTAAAATTAACTACAAATATGCGTATCCAACTGCCAAACGACACATCAGCTGAGATATTCTCATCAATTTTTGGAAATTGGGAACGGAAACGTGTCGATTGATCTGATCTCAGGACGAATTTCATTGCCTCATAACTTCTACAATTTAGTGATGTCAAAAGAAGATTTTTTTTTATTTTTGCATGCAAGCATGCAAGGTAAAGACAATAAATACAATAAAATATCACAGAAAACAAAAACAAATATAGAAGCCACCGGCCAGAAGGACCGACAGCACAGGACAATAATTAGCAAAAATGGAGGAACACATGAGAAACACAGCATACATCAAGACAAATTATAAAACAATAACAATAACATACAAGCAAATAATGTAAGCAAATAAACAAAACTTAGGAACAATATAAAACAAAACAAACAAGCACCGGCCGGAAGGACCGACAACAAAACACATCATAATGTATAAAATGAAACAGAACACAAGACAATGCACACACAAACAAATCATAACTATAAACAAAAGTAAAAGTAAAAAGAAAACACAATACAACATGGTAACACATGGTAATACATGAAGAGAATTCACACTCTGCAAAACACTGGCCCCTCCACAAACAAAGGGAGAGGCACGGGCACAGAAGACAGTAGGGAACAGGGAATCAGCGGACATACTTGCCCGGGAACAGGACCTGTGGGAATCGCACATTGAATACCTCCCAACGTAACCACCCCCAAGGGTCTCGTTCACCCACCGGGGACGCCATGTCATCCGGAACCCTAGCAACAAACACCCGTAAGCAGGGGACCCAAATGGTATCACTTCTGACGCGAGTAACTGCCACAATCCCCCCCACCATGAAATTCCCCCGGCTCGTCATTCAGCAGTAACTCAGCAATCGCCGACCAGTGACCCGGCGGCATCACCGATGCCGGCAACACGTCCTCCAGGGCCCCAATACGTACCCTCACAGGAGGGGGCCGGACATAGGACACCACCACCGGGGCACCAGCGGCCACGGGCACACCACCAGATGACTGCAGGGAACCAGGGCGGCGCGCATCCTTCCTTAATGTCACAACCAGGCCACGCCCAGCACCAGCTACCACACCATCCCTGGGAGCGAGAGCCACCACCTCCCACTGCGGAGAGTCCCCAGGCGGAGAAGGAACGGAAGGCACCCCCGAGACCCGGGCACCAGCATCAGCAGGCACATGAACCTCTGCCACCACCAACCGTGGAGACAGCGACACATCCGGTTCCACACCATCAACTCCCAAGGACCCACAGTCACCGAATTCCCCAACATCGGCCCAGGCAGACGACGAACGCCTGGAGTGCTTGGGCTCCGGCCGGAGATCGTCAGAGCCGGAAGCGGACCCAGAAACACGGGTCCCACCAGCCGGACGAACCGACGCCCGACGCAGAACGGCAGCAGCCTCCACCACAGGGGGAACTGGCCCACACACAGCAGGAGGCTCTGCAGCCACCCCAGCACCCAGCACATCCGGGACTCGAGGCGAGAACACAGGGCCAGGCGCAGCAGCCGAAGACGAGGGAGAAGGCGGCGGCGCGTCACAATGATCACTAGGAAGGCCTTCAGGAGCAGCAGAGACAGTGACAGGAGCACGTAGACCATCCGATGGCACTGCAAGACCTGGAGGAGAGTCTGCAACAACAGAAGGAACGTCCGGCGATATAGGGGGAGCCGCATCCGCTAACTGAACGCTCACCTCTTCATCCCCGGAGACCTCCTCCAGAGGGAGCGGAGGGAAATTCCCGGAACAAGTTGACCGGAGCAACCGGATCCGCAGTGCATCCGGCAGCCTGATGCCCCAACATGCCACACTGGAAACATGTACGGGGTTGCCGGGCATAATACACCCGCACATAGTACCCTAAAACTCGGACAGAGGATGGAATGTCCGACCTCAGGCGCATCCCGAGGGTACGAATGTTCGTCTTCACTCCCGTACATTTCCCAGATGATAGCTTGTGCATCCTCACACTGACGACAGAGCCAAATCTCTGGAAGAAACGCCAGAGAAGGGACTCTGGGAATACCATGGAGGCCCCATGGACGTTCACATACGTTACGGCACCACTCCGATCAGAAATGGCCACAGAACCAGTTCCTTCCAACAACTTCAAGGTACGGCTCTCGTACCACCGGAGAAATCCACGGTACGCCTCCTCACCCACAAACTTGATGATCACCCGGCAAGCAGTCACCAGCTCAACCCCGTAGACCTCCTCGACCGGGACATATAGCACGTCACACATGACCTGCTCAACGAGAGGATACCCTGCAAGGCAGGTAAACTCCAACCCCAGGAGTTTACCCTCTCGACAGCGGGAAGATGGCCGCTCATCGCAAAAGCGCCACGTCAACACCAGTCAGGGACAGCAGGGAGGGTAGAGACACCCACACCCCTTGGTGGCGAAAACTGCAACCTCCCAAAACTGCCAGAGTGGTCAGACGACACGTCTTCACCATACGGCAGCTCAGGTGGGACTCCTCAAAAGAAGAATTGGTTGAAAAAGTATTTCCCAATATTCAACCAATTTATAAGAATCACGATTGGCTGAGTGGACGAACTGTTCTTGTGGCCAAGAACAAAGACGTTTAAGAACTTAACAATATTATTCAGTCTAATATACAAAGCAAGGCAGCCACATACAAGTTGGTCGACACTGTGGTGGAAGTAGATGAAGCGTTTAATTATCCAACAGATTTTTTTAATTTACTCTATCTGCCAGGGATACCACCACCGCAGGAACTGCAATTAAAAATCGGTGGGCCAATTATCATGTTCGAAATATCAACCAAAGAAAGCTTAACAACGGCACGCGGCTTGCAGTAAAACGTTTTTCAGCAACGTCGTAGATGCAATAATCTTGACAGGACCTTTCAAAAGGGAAGATGTCCTCATTCCTCACATTTCTGTGATTCCAACGGATTTGCCATTTAAATTTAAGAGATTGTAATTCCCAATTTGATTGGCGTTTGCAATCACCATCAACAAAGCTCAGGGCAAACCTTTAGAATTGCGCAGTTTAGAACTATACATGGATTGCTTCTCACGTGGACAATTATATGTTGCCTGTTCTAGAGTCGGCAATCAGACAATCTTTATATCTTCACAGACAGTGGAACAAGAAAAAATATTGTATACTTACAAGCATTGTGTAATTAAACATCTTAGAAACGTTTTTTTTCTCTTTTCTTTCTTTTCCATTTAACCAGACTGAGCCACAGCAACGCGTGGCGGGTACAGCTAGTGAAAAATTAAAAAAATGAACTATACTCATGAAATGAACGGTATGGTAAACAACAGAGCTCAATTCCAACGCAATGTCATACAAAATAATTAAATCAAAATGAAAATAAATCAAAATCCATGAAAATTCAATTTATCAATGAAAATGGACACACTAAAATGGAATCATAACATATTTAGTATTGCGTGTGTTGCTCTTACATGCAACAGATGGCGCTGTTTAAATTTTTTTTATTTTTACCTGTCACAGATGTGGCATCTATACTTATAATCACAAAATGAACGGTAAGGTAAACAACACAGCTCAATTCCAACACAATGTCACACAAAATAATTAAATCAAAATGAAAATGAATCAAAATCTATGAAAATTCCATTTATCGATGCAATTGGAAACATTGAAATGGAATTGTAACAGATCTTATATATCGTATGTTGCTCCTACGTGCAACAGATGGGGCTATTATTTTTCAAAGCATGTTTATACCTATCACAGGTGTGACATCTATATAGTAGGTATATAAAAATATGCGGGTATTCGAATAGAACGTTGAGTCAAAATTTCAAAACAATCGGTGAAGATCTTTCGGAGATTACAGCATGTGTTGCTCATACGTCCAATAGATGGCGCTGTTTAAAAAAAAAAAACGTATTTTTTTCCTGTCACTGGTGAGGTATGTATATAGTAGATATATAAAAACATGCGCCTATTTGAATTCAACATTGTGTTAATATTTCAGAGCAATCGGACAGAGGTTTCGATGATTAGCGATTTTGAACAAACGAACATTTACATTTTCATTTATATAGATTTATTTTTTATTTTTGTTTGTTCCCCACTCACACACGCGCACACACACACACACACACACACACACACAGGAAGCAGCCCGTAACAGCTGTCTATCTCCCAGGTATCTATTTACTGCCAGGTAACAGTCACATCAGGGTGAAAGAAACTCAGCCCATCTGTCTCCGCCTTGTCCGGGAATCGAACCCGGGCCACAGGATTACGAGTCCCACGCGCCGTCCACTCAACTACCAGACTCAGCTCGCTAGAATAAAATATAACAAATGCTGGTTTATTACCTGCGAATCAGTGCAATAAATTTCGCCTTTAACAGCTTGATAAACTCTGCCATTTGTCTCGTGTTTCTTGGGGCTTCTGGTCCACCTGTTCCTCTCCATTTGTTACCAAATGGAGCAAAAATGTGATGAATGGATTAAGAAGGTTGACTGATGGAGAGGTATATATACACATAAACACCTGCGTGTGTTCACACAAACGCGTGCACGTAGACACACACACACACAGAGTAGAGCTGTGAGAACACAACCTTTGTGAAAAAAAGTTGGTTGACAGTTGAGAGGCGGGCCGAAAGAGGAAAGCTCAACTCCCTCAAACACAACTAGGTGAATACACGTGAATGACTTGAATTTTGAGGTCTGATGGCTGAGTGGACACCGCTCGGGATTCGTAGTTCTAAGGGCCGGGTTCGATCCCCAGCCGAGGCAGAAACAAATGGGCAGTCTCTTTCACCTTGATGCCCCTGTTACCTAGCAGTAAATAAGTACCTGGGAGTCAGACAGCTGCTACGGGCTTCTTTCTGGGAATGTACTCACCTAGTTGTACTCACCTAGTTGTGCTTGCGGGGGTTGAGCTCTGGCTCTTTGGTCCCGCCTCTCAACCGTCAATCAACAGGTGTACAGGTTCCTGAGACTATTGGGCTCTATCATATCTACACTTGAAACTGAGTATGGAGTCAGCCTCCACCACATTACTTCCTAATGCATTCCATTTGTCAACCACTCTGACACTAAAAAAGTTCTTTCTAATATCTCTGTGGCTCATTTGGGCACTCAGTTTCCACCTGTGTCCCCTAGTGCGTGTGCCCCTTGTGTTAAATAGCCTGTCTTTATCAACCCTGTCGATTCCCTTGAGAATCTTGAATGTGGTGATCATGTCCCCCATAACTCTTCTGTCTTCCAACGAAGTGAGGTTTAATTCCCGTAGTCTCTCCTCGTAGCTCATACCTCTCAGCTCGGGTACTAGTCTGGTGGCAAACCGCTGAACCTTTTCCAGTTTAGTCTTAAGCTTGACTAGATATAGACTCCATGCTGGAGCCGCATACTCCAGGATTGGTCTGACATATGTGGTATATAATGTTCTGAAAGATTCCTTACACAAGTTTCTAAAGGCCGTTCTTATGTTAGCCGACCTGGTATATGCTGCTGATGTTATCCTCTTGATAAGAGCATCAGGGGACAGGTCTGGCGTGATATCAACCCCCAGGTCTTTCTCTTTCCCTCTGACTCTTGAAGTATCTTATCTCCCAAATGATACCTTGTATCTGGTCTCCTGCTTCCTACCCCTATCTTCATTACATTACATTTCCTTGGGTTAAACCCTAACAGCCATTTGTTCGACCATTCCTGCATCTTGTCCAGGTCTTCATGAAGCCTCGGCTGTCCTCCTCTGTCTTAATCCTTCTCATAATTTTGGCGTCGTCAGCAAACATTGAGAGGAATGAGTCTATACCCTCAGGGAGATCATGTACGTATATCAGAAACAGGATAGGTCCAAGCACAGAGCCCTGTGGGACTCCACTGGTGACTTCAGGCCATTCTGAGGTCTCACCCCTCACTGTAACTCTCTGCTTCCTATTGCTTAGGTACTCCCTTATCCACTGGAGCGCCCTACCAGTTACTCCTGCCTGTTTCTCCAGCTTATGCATCAACTTTTTATGGGGTACTGTGTCAAAGGCTTTCCGACAGTCCAAAAAAATGCAGTCCGCCCAGCCTTTTCTTTCTTGCTTAATCTTTGTCACCTGATCGTAGAATTCTATCAAGCCTGTAAGGCAAGATTTACCCTCCCTGAACCCATGTTGATGGGTAGTCACGAAGTCTCTTCTCTCCAGATGTATTACTAGGTTTTTTCTCACAATCTTCTCCATCACCTTGCATGGTATACAAGTTAAGGACACTGGCCTGTAGTTCAGTGCCTCTTGTCTGTCACCCTTTTTGTATATTGGTACTACATTAGCAGTCTTCCATATTTCTGGCAGATCTCCCGTTTCCAGTGATCTACTATACACTATGGAGAGTGGCAAGCAAAATGCTCCTGCATACTCTTTCAACACCCATGGTGAGATTCCGTCCGGCCCAACAGCTTTTCTCACATCCAGCTCCAATAGGTGCTTCTTGACCTCATCTCTTGTAATTTCGAACCTTTCCAAGGTCTTTTTTTGGGTTTGCTGCCACCTCTCCTAGCGCCGTGACATCTCCCTGTTCTATTGTAAAGACCTCCTGGAACCTTTTGTTGAGTTCTTCACACACCTCTTTGTCATTCTCTGTGTACCTGTCCTCGCCCACCCTAAGTTTCATCACCTGTTCCTTCACTGTTGTCTTCCTCCTGATGTGACTGTGTAGTAGCTTTGGTTCGGTCTTGGCTTTATTAGCTATATCATTTTCATACCTTTTCTCAGCTGCTCTTCTCACACTAACATACTCATTCCTGGTTCTCTGGTATCTCTCTCTACTTTCTGGTGTTCTGTTATTACGGAAGTTCCTCCATGCCCTTTTGTTCAGCTCCTTTGCTTTCATACATTCCCTATTAAACCACGGATTCTTCCTTTGCTTCTCTGTTTTTTTCCTGTCGGGCTGGGACACACCTGCTTACAGCCTCCTGACATTTTTGGGTGACATAGTCCATCATGTCTTATACGGACTTGGTTCCGAGTTCTGTGTCCCAATGTATATCCCATAGGAATTTATTCATCTCATAGTTTCCCTTTCGGTACGCCAGCCCTTTGTTTCCCAGTTCTTTTTTGGGGGTGATAATTCCTAGCTCAACCAGGTACTCAAAGCTCAATTCACTATGATCACTCATTCCCAAGGGGGCTTCCAACTTAACTTCCCTTATATCCGACTCATTTAGGCTAAATATCAGATCAAGCAAGGCTGGTTCATCCCCTCCTCTCATTCTTGTCACATTCTTGAATGTGTGTGTGTGCATGTGTTAAAGAGAAATATATGTAGTAGATATAATAAAGTAAAAATAGATTGGTTAGAAAGGCGAAGTCCAAGAGGTAAGAGCTCGTTTCTGCAGACATAAATTGTAAACACGCGCCCACCACAGCTAATATATGCGTATGAGGAGAATAATAGAGGAACATTGCTTCTAAAGTTCAGGAACACCTAAGATATCAAAGGATTGTTTCCATGGGTCCTAAAGGAGGAAGTTGGGGTCCTTGGCCCATCCTTCACACCGTTCTTGAGATCCTCTTTACAACCAAATATATTGTCATAAACATGTAAGATTGACTAATGAAGATTATGCCACCCACGAGGTGGCACGGGCATGAATATCTCGTAAAACATGTAAAAGAATAAATATTGCCTTAATATTCAAGAGAAGAGATGAGGAGGAACTACTGAACTACAGACCTGCGCCAGGATTCTTCGATCATTTATCCAACCACTTACGAAGCCTGCAGTTGTTGCTTGCTTGGGGTAGTTGGCGGACTTGTGACTTGTACTTGAGGTGGTGTACTGACGTGGCCTGAGTGATGGGAAGGTGACCTGCCCCCCGTTTTGCGGGCTCATTCTCTGGGCCTGGAGTTTAAAGGCAAGGCTGATTATCCGGCGGTGGAGCAGGTGATGTGTGACATGCTGTGCATTGATGTGGCTCCAATTTATAGAGTAGAGTTGGTGTCCTCCCATCGGGTTATAGTGAAGTTTGCTGCCGAGGAAATTACAGGGTGTTTTTGCACCGTTATGAGAGGCGGTCGTTTCCGTTGCCGGATGCTGCTGGTACGGTCGTTATCTCCGACCAGAGTGGTGCCCTTACCTCCGTCAGTGTGCATGGTGCGCCCCTCGAGTTCTCGGAGGAGCTGCTGCGGATGTATTTCGGGCAGTATGGCACTGTAATCATTGCCTATTGCAGATGCTTTCCTGCGGGAAATTTAAGGGTGTTCGAACTAATATTCGCACTCTTGGGATGCGGCTGGGTTCGGACATCCCGTCCTCTGTGCGGCTCATGGGGTATTGCATCAGAGTATACTATGCACAACAGCCACACACCTGCTTTCACTGTGGTTTGTTGGGCCACCTGCTCAGCGATTGTCGTCATCCACGTGAATCTCTTTCGTGAGGAAGATTTCCCACCATTGGCTGTGGAGGAGGAGCCGGTGGATGAATTTGTGGACGTACCTTTGGCTGAGGTGTTGCACCAGGTGTCGGCCGGTGCACGAGCAGCTGGATGGGGGGGGGGGGGGGGGGGACGGGGCCCCGGTGGTTGTGCCGTCCTCGGTTGGGTGTCCTGCTGTCGCTGGTGTTACTGGTGCTGTTGCAGTTCTTCCGAGTTCTCCATCGCCGTCTTCAGCATCTCCGTCTGCTGTGCTTGCCCCTACATCTTCTGCGTCTGATCCTCTACCTTGGCTTGCGGTTCCTGTTTCGTCGTCCCCGCGTCATGTCCCGGCTGTGCTGGGGGATGATGTGGAGGCGGGGTCTTTTGCTGTGGTGAGACTGGTCCCCTCTGTCGTAGAGGCTGCTGACGTCTTGCGTCGTGCGAATGTGCGCCCCCTCCCTCACCCCCTGCGCTTCCCATGCTCTGGCGCTGAAGATGTGCGGCCAGGTCCCAAGCGCTAGAGGCGTTCTTCTCCTGTTTCCTGGGCCGATGTGGGTGAATTTGACGCAGACGGGTCTGTGGTTAAAAGTGCCCTGGTCCCTAAGGCGGCAGTGTCGACTGTGATGGTGATGGCGGAGGTGCACGTCCCTGCTGCTGCGGCTGATACCCGTGTCCCTATGTTAACATCTGGTTCTTCTCCTGCAGGGGTTCCCCGAAGTGAGGGGTGGTTCTTCCTCCTGTGGTGGATGGTGCGGCTGTTTTTTTTTTTTTTTTTTTTTTTTGCAGGGATATTCCTGCGCGGGCCCTAAGCCTCTGACTGCCCCACTAAGTGTTGTTTGTTTCTGTTTTACTTGGGCGGAGTATGAGTATTTATGACTCGTATAGTCACCGTGCGACTGGTGATGAGGGCAGGGGCCTGGTGGTGGTCCTGAGGAAGGATGTTCGACATGGTGATTCTGTGCCGGTGTCCGTACCTGTTCCGGATGTGGCCCCTGTGACGCCGCCTCCTGTTGCACCGCCTCCCGTGGCGCCACTTCCAGTGGTGCCACTTGTGGAGGCCGTGTCTGGCGAGGATGACCGGGACATTCAGGTTATTAGTGAGGCTGATTTCCAAGAAATTTGTGCTCGCGCTGCGCCCTCGATGTGGGTGCGGGTGTTGACGATCCCTGTAACCCAGATATTGTGTGGGTGCCTGGTTCCCATTCATTTATAACCGGATTTCCTGATGTGATGGCGCGTCTTCGTGCACCTATTAACCCTGCTATAACGATTCTTTAGGAGGGGTATTGCGTCCGGTTTCCGGTGGCGGACTTTCCGGAGAAGTATGAATAGGCCCTTTTAGCTCGGGCCCTTCTGGCCTGTGATTTTTGTACATTTGTGATTTCTGTAAAATGTTCTGTGTTTTGTTCTGTGGCCCATCAGGCGTCTGACTTTGTTCTTTTCTTTTTTTCTTTTTTTCTGTATGTACTTATGTTATTTCCTCGCATGCTTTGCATGTAAAAATTAATAAAAAAAAAGTTACAAAGCCTGTAGATCATTCCTTGCTCATGGAAGATTTGTTTACATATAATAAGCAGTCTCGAGTTTCGAAACATCAAAAACCATGATATTATTGTTGTAAACAACCTTGTAATGCTTCGGAACTCAAACTGTGAAATCCGCCATAATGGTGGAAAGATGTACAGGCTTCGTAAGTGGCTCAGTAAATGTCTGATGAATCCTGTCCCAGCGTCATTAAGGTACACTCCCAGCAAGGTGTTGGAGAGGCTTGCCAGGCAACCCGTCCTCAGACCAAGTCCATTCGATCCAGCTGTCGACCCTACAGACGCTTTCATAAATTTTAACATTCTCCTCATTCAAAACTGAATTTTTCTCATATATAAATTAATATTAATATATATTAGCATATTGTGCATATTTAGGCATTGGTTAGGTTAGGTTAGGTGTTTAGGTTCTGTTGGCGATTATTTGTATTTGTAGTACGTGGGTGAAACATTTACAGTGTTGTGGTTCGAACAACTTTCTTCAGCGAAACACTTGTTCCGGAAGTGTTCGAACGAAATCAGTGGTGAGTCGTTTTTAAACCGTTTTTCATTCATAAACAGGGGGAGTTGGTAGATGCATAAAATCACTTTTGGGTCTTTGTTTGGAGGACGGGCTGAAGCATTTACAATGTTGTAGTTCGAACAAAAGTCGTCAGCGAAGCACATGTTCCGGGAGTGTCCGGACGTCATCAGTTGTGAGTCGTGTGTAAACGGTGTTTTATTCATAAACAAGGGGTTTTGCGGGTGCATGGAATGAACTTTGGCCTTTGTTTAGAGGACGGGCTGCGTTAGGAAACGTCTCATGGAACCTGGAAAATTTTACTTTCAAAGCACAAGCACGGCTTCAGTCAAGTTAGGATTTTTTCCAACGAATCTATTCGAGTTCTATGATGAAACGCCAGTGCTAAAACCCCAGAGAATGGTTGACTGACTGTGCATTTCTTGATTGTCAGAAAGAATTTGACAGAATCCAGCTGGGATAACTTCCATACTAGCTAAAGAATCAGACTGGCATAGCAACACAAGTGCAGGGATGGGCGAGACCCTGCACTTGTCCCTGCATTTTAGGACCATCATTATCCTCATATCTTCTTGGAGGATATGATGAGCAACCTTTTTAAAACTATCCAACGGGGAAACTTCGGCTGCTTGGAGGTCACATCTAAATAAGATTAAAAATTAATACTTAAAAAAATACAGTGGTATGCGGCCTTAACTTGTTGCAATGTGGAAGGAAAGGCGGATTAAGTAAGAAAGTAACGAAGAATATAATAAGAGAAATGACAAGGTGATCAAAGAGGAAATGCTCAAAGTAATAAGCTGTAGAACCACAGGGCACTTGTCGAAGCTACACACACACATATGAGCCAACAAGAAGTAATGAAAAGCAATCTCAGCTGACGAGGCAAATTACAGGCGAAGTGTGCAAGAGGTTCCAGGAAGACTTGGCTTGGCCAGACAATTGGCTATTTAGCCTCAATTATTATAAGTGCGATGTTACGAAGATGGGAAGAGTCCTAGTCTGTTGGCAGGAGTCTTGTGAGGTAAGAGTTACTGGAAGTGAGACTCTGCCAGTCAGACCTCGATAGTTAAGGTAATGACAGGGAGTGAGAGCAACATGTCGAGTGAGGGAAGAGGAGAGGTGAGGGAAGAGGAGAGGTGAGGGAAGAGGAGAGGTGAGAGAAGAGGAGAGGTGAGGGGAGTGAGGGAAGAGGAGAGGTGAGGGGAAGGAAATGGAACTATCAGAGGAAAGCGCCAAGCCATTACAACTATATAGCACTTAGAAGGGATGAGGATAAGAATTTGGGGTAGAACGAGGGAAAGGAATGATGCGCAACCACTTGGATGGTCGGGAATTGAACGCCGACCTGCATGAAGCGAGACCGTCGCTCTAACGTCCAGCCCAAGTGGCTGGGCAAGAGAGGTGAGGAGAGTGAGGAGAGAAGAGGTGAGGGGGGTGGAAATAGAGGAGAGGGGAGGGAAGAGAAGTGGTGAGTGGAGTGAGGGAAATGCAGAGGTTATGGGAGTGGAGATGTGATAGGAGTGGAGAGGTGAGGGAAGCAAGGGAAGAGGAGAGACTCGGGGAATGAGGTAAAATTAGAGGTGAGGGGTAGTGAAGGAAGAAGTAAAGCCGGGAGTGATGTAGGTGGGAGAGGTATTGCTCCTGTGTGTCCTCGGCTGATATGAGTTACGAAGCGCACATATGGGTTGCTTCCCTGGTATGTGTGAGCAGTATAGACCACAGGGTCTATACTGGGTACTTAATCATGTGGTATGGACGTGATATCATCCCTTTGGGTATTCTCAGGCAGTTAGCGGCGAGGCAGCTACGGGAGACCCCAAAGTCAAGTAGCAAGAAGACGTACCTTTGGGCGTGTCCTCGGAGATGGTGGTGGTGGTGGTGTGGGAGGGGAAGTACGGAGCGTTGTCGTTGACGTCCTTGAGGTTGACGCGTACGTCAGTGTGCGTCTCCAGCTCGCCATCCGACGCAGTCACCCGCAGTCGCCACTGAGCCCGGCCGTGGGGTGGGTCACGGTCCAGGGGCTGTAGTATGGGCAGTGTGGGAAAGGTCAGGTTAGTGTGGGCGGCGGAGAAGTGTGAGGCATCATGTGGAACCACCAGCCAGTCACACACTGTCCCCAGAGAATTACGAGCAAGTCACACTATGACTCACAAGAAAGTGGCAAATCGCGAATAAACAAACCCATCTAAGAGGTCAACAGAGATAGATAGTCTTTTATATCAACCTAATGAAAATCTAAGAATTCTCGCCAGAGGCAACACGCATTGGGAAATGACGCAACGAGAAAAAAAGATCCTTACTCCTCTCTCTCTCTCACTCTCTAGGTGTCTCTCACACATACACGCAAACACCAAGAGAGAGAGAGAGAGAGAGGGAGGGAAGGGGGGGGGGTGTTGTAAAGGAAGGCAGTCATTAAAGGGAAATGTGAGTGTGCAGCAGAGGGAAGGGGGAAAAAAAAGAGAGCGGCTGGTGTCAATAGTGGGGGCTGAATAGCTGGTAATTATTGGTTGTACGTGTGTTTGTGAGGGAGGAGGAGGAGGGGGTTGGAGGGGAAAGGAAACGGCAGGGAAGGGGAGGGTAAAGTGGGAGGAAAACAGATAACCAGCATAGAGACGTAAATGTACTTGTACGAGAGAGAGACAGACAGACAGAGAGAGAGAGAGAGAGAGAGAGAGAGAGAGAGAGAGAGAGAGAGAGAGAGAGAGAGAGAGAGAGAGAGAGAGAGAGAGAGAGAGAGAGAGAGAGAGAGAGAGAGAGACAGACAGGGAATCTGGTAGCTGAGAGGACAGCGCGCGCGGTAATCCTGTAGCCCGAGTTCGATTCCTGGACTAAGCAGAGACAAATGGGCAGAGTTTCTTTCACCCTGATGCCCCTGTTAACTAGCAGTAAACAGGTACCTGGGAGTTAGACAGCTGTTACGGGCTGCTTCCTGTGTGTGTGTGTGTGTGGTATCTGTGTGCGTGTGAAAACATTAGTTAGTAGTTAGTAACAGTTGATTGACAGTTGAGAGGCGGGCCGAAAAAAGCATAGCTCAACCCCCCCCCCCCCCACCGTCGCAAGCACAACTAGGTGAATACAGACAGACTGACAGACAGATAAACAGGATGAATTGCAAAAGACCACAAACAAAACGGCCAAGAGACAGAATGATAAAGTCAAACTGGCACACAACTATACAACGACAGACAAACACAAAGTGAATAAACACCAGCGACATCAGAATAACATAGACAACCCGACTGCAAGAAGGTGTAATACAGAAAACGGAAGAAAAAGTGGTATAATCGCTTCAGACCGTTTGAAGTCTACAGTAGAGTCGTTTGGTGCTCGTTAGCGCACAGAACCAGTTCCCACAACCACGGAATCCTATTTAGGGAATGGTGGAGATATATATATATATCCTTCCGTGCCTTTCAGTTTCCACGGAGCTTTCTATTTATTCAGTGTGGGTTGTCCTCTGTGAATGTGGGTTTGTGTTCGGTTATCGAACAATTTTAAGAAAGCATTCTGCATGTATAAACACAGTGAAAAACAAAACGCACTCGTAGCATGGGTGGAAATGGAACAGCGCCCAGCATCACTGAGAAAACATTTGACGGTAACTATCATAAACAGCGCAAGTGAACACGGGAGGCGATGCACTGGAGCGTGACCGGAAAGTCAAGAACTTGACCTGAAAGACTGGAGCGTGACCGGAAAGACTGGAGCGTGACCGGAAAGACTGGAGCGTGACCGGAAAGACTGGATCATGATCGGAAAGACTCAAGGGGGACCGGAATGTCTGGAGCGTGACCGGAAAGACTGGAGCGTGACCGGAAAGACTGGAGCATGATCGGAAAGACTCAAGGGGGACCGGAATGTCTGGAGCGTGACCGGAAAGACTGGAGCGTGACCGGAAAGACTGGAGCATGATCGGAAAGACTCAAGGGGGACCGGAATGTCTGGAGCGTGACCGGAAAGACTGGAGCGTGACCGGAAAGACTGGAGCATGATCGGAAAGACTCAAGGGGGACCGGAATGTCTGGAGCGTGACCGGAAAGACTGGAGCGTGACCGGAAAGACTGGAGCATGATCGGAAAGACTCAAGGGGGACCGGAATGTCTGGAGCGTGACCGGAAAGACTGGAGCGTGACCGGAAAGACTGGAGCATGATCGGAAAGACTCAAGGGGGACCGGAATGTCTGGAGCGTGACCGGAAAGTAAAAAACGTTACCGGAAAACCTGGAGCGTGACCGGAAAGTCTAGAACGTGACCTGAAAGACATCATGGAGCGTGACTGGAAAGACTGGAGCGTGACCGGAAAGTCTGGCGGGTGACCGGAAAGTCTGGAGGGTGACCGGAAAGTCTGGAGCGTGATCGGAAAGACAGAAGAGTGACCGGAAAGTCTAGAACTTGACCGGAAAGACTTGAGCATAACCGGAAAGTCATGACCGTGACCGGAAAGACTCAAGGGTGACCGGAATGTCTAGAGCGTGACCGAAAAGACTGGAGCGTGACCGGAAAGACTGGAGCGTGATCGGAAAGACTGGAGTGTGACCGGAAAGACTTCATAGAGTGTTACCGGAAAGACTGGAGCGTGACCGGAGAGACTGGACCATGACCGTGACCGGAAAGGCTCAAGGGTGACCGGAGAGTCTGGAGCGTGACCGGAAAGACTAGAGCGTGATCGGAAAGACTGGAGCGTGACCGGAAAGACTTCATAGAGTGTTACCGGAAAGACTGGAGCGTGACCGGAGAGACTGGAGGGTAACCGGAAAGTCTGGAGCATGATCGGAAAGACTGGAGCGTGACCGGAGAGACTGGAGGGTAACCGGAAAGTCTGGAGCATGATCGGAAAGACTGGAGCATGACCGGAAAGTCTGGAGCGTGACCAGAAAAACTGGAGCGTGACCGGAAAATCTGGAGCGTGACCGGAAAGATTGGAGCTTGATCGGAAAGACTGGAGCATGACCGGAAAGTCTGGAGCATGACCGGAAAGTCTGGAGCGTGACCGGAAAAACTGGAGCGTGACCGGAAAATCTGGAGCGTGACCGGAAAGATTGGAGCTTGATCGGAAAGACTGGAGTGTGACTGGAAAAACTGGAGCGTGACCGAAAAGACTGGAGCGTGACCGGAAAGACTGGAGCGTGACCGGAAAGACTGGAGCGTGACCGGAAAGACTGGAGCGTGACCGAAGAGACTGGAGCGTGACCGGAAAGATTGGAGCGTGACCGGAGAGACTGGAGCGTGACCGGAAAGACTGGAGCGTGACCGGAAAGACTGGAGCGTGACCGGAAAGACTGGAGCGTGACCGGAAAGACTGGAGCGTGACCGGAAAGACTGGAGCGTGACCGGAAAGACTGGAGCGTGACCGGAAAGACTGGAGCGTGACCGGAGAGACTGGAGCGTGACCGGAAAGCAGATTTTAACAACTCATCCTCCCTCACTCACCCCACCCCCACCTACCCCTCTCACAAAAGAAAAGTTGTCTTAATGGAGCAATGTCTGAGAGTCAAGCTTATCAGTTTTACCCACTAGAGGTGTCAAGTAACTCGTGGAATCTTCAACTGGCTTTCGTCTTTCCTTTCAATTAAAGGTAAGGTTATTTTGCCTCTGCACTACCCAACCACTTTGACTGGACAGTAGAGCTTCTTGCAGGACGCCGTTCAATCCCCGACCGTCCAAATGATTGGGCACGATTTCTTGCCTCCGTCCTCTCCCAGATTCTTATCCCTGTATTTCTTCTAAGTTCTATATAATCGTACTGGTGTTCTGATAATTACCTTACCTTGCCTCTGAACTTTCCTAAATAGTAATGATCCGCACATGTACAAGGGAAACACACAGGGAGATCCTGGCATAAACCACTCAGAGAACCCAACAGAGGAGAAGAGCCACAGCGGAGCGGACACTGCAGTATGATGAATGGAAAAATATGAGCCACTTTCCAGGGGCAATTTGAGAGGCAAATATGGTGACCCGACTTGCAAGAAACAGCAAGAAATGTACCAAAATTTGATAAGAGTGTACGAAATTCAAGGACTGTGGTCAGGTCCCTAGGGATGAGGGCGAGGCGCGTTAAGTGCTCACGACGCGTCGAGTCCTTTCGCATCTAACCTGGACACAACAAGGACACAATTGTTGGTCTCGTCCGTGCTCATGTACCGATAATTTACTATTACCCCCGAGACCCCCTCTTCCTGAAAAAGCCAGTTTTTCACTATTATTTCAGTACAAACGAAGAAAGATATGGGTTTAGAAAGGAGGGGGGGGGGCGCCGGGGTGAGCTACGCTTATAAAGTAGTGAAGATGTTGGTGTTATGTTGGTCCTTTGGAGAGGAAATGGAGTGTCTCGTGTTGGCAATATTGCCAGGGAAGATGGACACGGGATATCGTCGTGGATGAAGACTTGGGGTACCGTCGAGGATGAAGAGTCGGGGTACCGTCGGGGATGAAGAGTCGGGATATCGTCGGGGATAAAGAGTTGGGATACCGTCGGGGATGAAGAGTCGGGGTACCGTCGGGGATGAAGAGTCGGGATATCGTCGGGAATGAAGAGTTGGGATACCGTCGGGGATGAAGAGTCGGGATATCGTCGGGAATGAAGAGTTGGGACACCGTCGGGGATGAAGAGTCGGGATATCGTCGGGGATGAAGAGTCGGGGTACCGTCGGGGATGAAGAGTCGGGATATCGTCGGGAATGAAGAGTTGGGATACCGTCGGGGATGAAGAGTCGGGATATCGTCGGGGATGAAGAGTCGGGGTACCGTCGGGGATGAAGAGTCGGGGTACCGTCGGGGATGAAGAGTCGGGGTACCGTCGGGGATGAAGAGTCGGGGTACCGTCGGGGATGAAGAGTCGGGATATCGTCGGGAATGAAGAGTCGGGGTACCGTCGGGGATGAAGAGTCGGGGTACCGTCGGGGATGAAGAGTCGGGGTACCGTCGGGGATGAAGAGTCGGGGTACCGTCGGGGATGAAGAGTCGGGGGGATCGTCGGGGATGAAAAGTCGGGGTACCGTCGGGGATGAAGAGTCGGGGTACCGTCGGGGATGAAGAGTCGGGGTACCGTCGGGGATGAAGAGTCGGGGTACCGTCGGGGATGAAGAGTCGGGGTACCGTCGGGGATGAAGAGTCGGGGTACCGTCGAGGATGAAGAGTCGGGGTACCGTCGGGGATGAAGAGTCGGGGTACCGTCGGGGATGAAGAGTCGGGGTACCGTCGGGGATGAAGAGTCGGGGTACCGTCGGGGATGAAGAGTCGGGGTACCGTCGGGGATGAAGAGTCGGGGTACCGTCGAGGATGAAGAGTCGGGGTACCGTCGGGGATGAAGAGTCGGGGTACCGTCGAGGATGAAGAGTCGGGGTACCGTCGAGGATGAAGAGTCGGGGTACCGTCGAGGATGAAGAGTCGGGGTACCGTCGAGGATGAAGAGTCGGGATATCGTCGGGTATGAAGAGTCGGGATATCGTCGGGGATGAAGAGTCGGGGTACCGTCGAGGATGAAGAGTCGGGGTACCGTCGTGGATGAAGAGTCGGGATATCGTCGGGGATAAAGAGTTGGGATACCGTCGGGGATGAAGAGTCGGGATATCGTCGGGTATGAAGAGTCGGGATATCGTCGGGGATGAAGAGTCGGATATCGTCGGGGATGAAGAGTCGGGATATCGTCGGGGATGGAGAGTCGGTATACTGTCGGGGATGAAGAGTCGGGATATCGTCGGGGATAAAGAGTTGGGATACCGTCGGGGATGAAGAGTCGGGATACCGTCGGGGATGAAGAGTCGGGATACCGTCGGGGATGAAGAGTCGGGATACCGTCGGGGATGAAGAGTCGGGATACCGTCGGGGATGAAGAGTCGGGATATCGTCGGGGATAAAGAGTTGGGATACCGTCGGGGATGAAGTCGGGATACCGTCGTGGATGAAGAGTCGGGATACCGTCGGGGATGAAGAGTCGGGATACCGTTGGGGATGAAGAGTCGGGATATCGTCGGGGATGAAGAGTCGGGATACCGTCGGGGATGAAGAGTCGGGATACCGTCGGGGATAAAGAGTTGGGATACCGTCGGGGATGAAGAGTCGGGATACCGTCGGGGATAAAGAGTTGGGATACCGTCGGGGATGAAGTCGGGATACCGTCGGGGATAAAGAGTTGGGATACCGTCGGGGATGAAGTCGGGATACCGTCGGGGATGAAGTCGGGATACCGTCGGGGATGAAGAGTCGGGAAGTGAGCAGTAGCAAAAGCTGCCTCAGACTCTAAAGAGAATTTATGAGAAGTGTTGCGAAAAAAATTATCGGTGTAAGAACTCGCAGTGCATTGTTGGTCGTAGATAGTTCATAAATAATGTTGCAAGAAAAAGCAAAGAAAATATATATATATACCTCTGGATTAATAAAAACATTTTTCTTTTAATTTACTACAAATTTAATGTAATAAATTTTCTTTTAGCAATGGCTGAGAAGTATAGGTAAAGATCTATGTTACTCTATGCCAGGTAACTAACCTGAAAAAAAAAATCTGAAAATTTTTAAATCAAAGAAGAGACGTTGTTTACGATGTTGGCAAAAATAGTGTCAATAATTAAAGTGTCTGTGTCAGACTAAGTTGTCTTGGACTTACTCTCAGCAGCTGGACGGTGCCAGTGGCGGCGTCGACGGCGAAGCAGGAGCGCGTCCCGTTGTGGAAGATGCCGTCTCCTTCCACACTGTAGGTGAGCTGACCGTAGCGGCCAGCGTCGCCGTCCACCGCCCGCACTCGCTGTAGGTGGAAGGTAGAAGGCTGCTTATCTATATTCACGTTCTCTCTCGCTGTTGCTCTCTCTCATTCAGCCATCATCTTGACAGCAAAGCACGACTTTGTAAGACTATTCATGGGAGAATAGACACGGTGGGCAACACTATACAACTTGGGACGGGGAGGGAGAGGAGAAAAAATAGCTAGCAAAGACAGCAGAGATGAGCCCTCTGATTCAGCCCTTAAGGTAGAACAAGAGCAAAAGAGATTACCTTAAAGCTATACTAATCCTAATCTTTACATAAAACGAGGAAGTCATCACAAATATTGAACCTGAACTGTCCCTGGGATTGAGTAATCGCTGCATGGAAGTCCTGGAATCCATGATATCGCAGAAAACTCAGGAAAGAAAGCCTGAAAATTCGTAGAGAGAACGCTACGAGAGAGAGAACTCAAATATTAATCAACACAGGCAATAATGGAGTGAACCGTTGAAAAAACGCATGAAAGTTGACAGCAAATCTATGACTCTCTACATGATTCCAAATATACAAGCACAAAATTACCCACTGCCTCTCGAGGAGAGGCATAAGAGCATAAGCAAGAGTAAGAAGAAATTAGAAACGATTGAGAGAACAGAGCAAGAGAGAACCAGAACAACTGTAAGAGAGACGGGAATGGGTATTTCGGTATGACAGGAGGAGCAGATGATGCTATCTGCATCACTGTGCATCCAAGGCAAACGCTCACAATGATAAATACTGAGGTGTATGATGAGGAATTCCAGAAAGCATTTCTAAGTTATCCAGAACACCCAGTGTGTCTGGAGAACTTATGCAATGAAAGACGGAACAAAATTGAGATGATGACAGAGGAGGCGAGAAGAGTACTGGAGGAGCTGTGAGATGATGACAGAGGAGGCGAGAAGAGTACTGGAGGAGCTGTGAGATGATGACAGAGGAGGCGAGAAGAGTACTGGAGGAGCTGTGAGATGATGACAGAGGAGGCGAGAAGAGTACTGGAGGAGCTGTGAGATGATGACAGAGGAGGCGAGAAGAGTACTGGAGGAGCTGTGAGAGACTAAAGCCATGCGATAAGATGAAATCTCACAATATATCCTTATAGATGCAGATATGATTCTAAGACAGAGCTTTGCAACACTCTTCCACAATCAATTGATAACGAACTGCTAAATATATAGAAAACATGAAATGAAGTCCGTATATAAAAAAAGAGAGCTAGGGGAGCCGGCAGACTAGAGACCAGTGTTTCTACTTCCTGCAGATACTGGAGAGCCTCACAAGACCATGACTTATGAAGTACTTAGAAATAATATGCTTTGACACTAAGCACAATTAAAGCTTTAGCGAAAATAGATTTTGTAAAAAAGTAAATATAAAAACTTGCAGAAATGATCATTATAAAACAGAAGAGAGAGAAAAGCGGGCGGAGGGGAAGAGGACTGACTGTGTTTTCTTTAACTGTCAGAAAGCGTTTAACACCGACACCCTTAAAAGTTTTTCTGTAAAAGCTTGAAAACAAAGCTGATATAAATGTACAAGTGATTGGATAGATGAGAGAGGGATCCTGTAGGGTAGGAAAGAGAGAGTAAGAGCCAGAGGTGAACGGCAGGATGTTGCACTCCGCCTCTGACCTCTCGCTGGCATCCTCGCTTCTAATTCTTCCCACCAGCATTGTATCTTGTGCAGACAGAGATGTAAATGATTCTATTTCCTGTGACGGGTAGATGAAATTAATCAGTATTAGATGCGGTCCTAGTAACGATACCTGCCGCAGGTACCGGCACTTGGTCCCGGGACCCATAATTCGTTTTGTCGGGGACAGCAAGCCTTTGGATATATACACTTTAGGCTTATCTCGAGGCCCCCAATGTCTGACTACTGATTCCTTCCCATGATGCAACCCCACAACAATTGCCTAACTCTCGGGTACCTATTTACTGCTTGGTGAATATGTGTATTAGATGAAATTAAACGTGCCCAACCATTTCTGTCCAACCCGGGAATAGAATTCCTTCCGCAGGTAACGGTACTGGGATCAAATCTAGTTCCGATTAATTTCAATAGCCTGAGAGGAAATTGGAGCATTTATATATATATGTTTGCGTAAGATGCAAAGCTGATGGGATGAATAAGAAACTAAGATGACAGCAGGACACTACATAGATTCATGAATTTCCTTTAAAAGTTGTCGTAAACATGGCTGTTAGACTTCAATCTGAACTAATGCAAAGCAATGAGGAAAGAAGCGAGGGAGAGAAGACCCCCAAGGACATAACAGGTTAAAATTAAGAGTCATGGAAGTAGAAAATATGAATGTTTGTGGAATATATAAGACCAACCTGGCGCCAGAGGAATATATTAATAAACTAGCGTTTGCAGCACACACAAAACAGGTAAATGTTCATATAGCCTTTAGGGTTTCAGAAGGCATATAAACTTACATAAGACCAACCCTTGAGTATACAGCTCTTGCCTAAAGCCTCCATCTAAAAGGCACATATTCGCTCTTGAAAAAAGTATAGATATTTGCTTGAGACATCCAACTACAGTAGACGGCTGAAGGACCTCTCTCCCATCACGTTGAATGAAGGAAAGAAGAGACCTTATATAATAACAATCAATATATCGAAGGAAACTGATTGCCAGGAGAGAAACTGAAACTAAGCCAGGACAGAGTGGACAGTGACAGCTGCAGACGATGAGGCACAATAACGTTGCTGCCGTTGATGTGTGACCAAGCCACACATCAGAAAATGAAGGAGCGACGACGTTTCGGTCCGGCCTGGACCATTATCATGGCTTGAAAATAGTCTAAGACGAAACGAAACGTCGTCGTTTCTTTACTTTCTGATGTATGGTTGGGTCGTCAACGTAACAACTATTAAAATGAGAAACAGGAGAAGCCGACACGGCGAGTGCTGACGCTATAGACACAGATGAGATGGAGTGATTGCAGGAAGAAGAGATAAATCCTCTTTTTCCATATGACTTTCTAGATGGGTAGAGTTGAATAAACGACTTCACGAGGTTATGTAAGACGAGAGACACCAGCAACGACAGTCTCGACAATAACTGATGCTGCATCTGTATGTACTAAGAACACCTATGTGAGCACATCCAGGTGAGAACACCAAGCTGGCCAAGCACCATAAACATAATATCATCATAGCTTCTCTCTCTACCATGTAACATCAAAGGCCAACTTTACACGTTAGAGAACCCTTATGGCAGCTCCGCCTTTTGACGCAAACGTTCGTTTCTGCAAAACAAAAACAAAAAATCGTGGACGCATCACTCACGCACAAACTGCGCAATGTTTTCCAGCGTTTAGGGGAGAAAAATACCAGCTGTTTACAGTGCCATTTTTAGAGCCATATGGAGCCTGGAGCGTCTGGTAAACAAGGGGCTTGTGTTCATCACTCGCACCGTATCTCCATCAGTGATTTTTTTTTTTATAATTTAATTGTGTTGGTAATATGCATTTGGTTAAGTTAGTACTTTGGTTTGTTTTACTGTGTGGCTATGTTAGTTTTGTTAGTACTTTGGTTTGTTTTACTGTGTGGCTATGATAGTTTTGTTAGTACTTTGGTTTGTTTTACTGTGTGGCTATGTTAGTTTTGTTAGTACTTTGGTTTGTTTTACTGTGTGGCTATGATAGTTTTGTTAGTACTTTGGTTTGTTTTACTGTGTGGCTATGATAGTTTTGTTAGTACTTTGGTTTGTTTTACTGTGTGGCTATGATAGCTTTGTTAGTACTTTGGTTTGTTTTACTGTGTGGCTATGTTAGTTTTGTTAGTACTTTGGTTTGTTTTACTGTGTGGCTATGATAGTTTTGTTAGTACTTTGGTTTGTTTTACTGTGTGGCTATGTTAGTTTTGTTAGTACTTTGCGTTGTTTTAATGTGTGGATATGTTAGTTTTGTTAGTTCTTTGTGTTGTTTTTGTTACCTACCGTTCACACAGCTCAGACATCAGTCACCGTATAATTTTAATACTCTAGGGGAAAACGGTATATAATTATGATGTCCCAGCATGTCCCATGATGTGGCACAAGACAAAGAAAAAACATATA
Organism: Procambarus clarkii; assembly: GCF_040958095.1. Lineage (NCBI taxonomy): Eukaryota > Metazoa > Arthropoda > Malacostraca > Decapoda > Cambaridae > Procambarus > Procambarus clarkii. Next base: position 25,470,920 of record NC_091191.1, on the reverse strand, counting down.
AATCAGTGTTCACCAGGTGGGGTTAAAACCATAACAAACATTAATATAGACTATGATATATTTTTTTATACTCAAAACATATAGTATTAAAAAGAATTTCAGATGGCAATCACTTAATAAATGGTTACGTAATTAAAAGAAAACTGTCTTCTAGACACAATTAATGTACCTATATATACAAGAGACTTAAATACTCAACTTATGTAACCCAAACGAGGTCTTGCAAAGAATTCAAATAAAATAATATAGGTTCTACAATTAATATAATTTACAATGCCGCATGCTTAATTACTGTAAATTACCAAATATACAAAAATTAAAAGTGACATCTGGAACTCCCATAGCTGAACAGGTCCAGGAATTCTACTTTCCCGAACCTAACAGGTATTAGACGTGTACAGAACAACCGGCCTCCTGTCTCCTGATATTGCCAACTCATTATCATGAATTTATATACGTATCCGATTAGAGATACGTAACAGTTTTAATGTGTGGTTATGTTGGTTTTGTTAGTTCTTTGTGTTGTTTTAATGTGTGGTTATGTTGGCTTTGTTAGTTCTTTGTGTTGTTTTAATGTTGAACTCGACAGGCCTCCAATTTAATATGGTTGGGTTGGGTGTTGTTGTCGTCGATCCTTCTTTCTGGACAACCCAACCCACAACTCAGTAGCGGGCTTATACCTTACCAGGAGATCACCCTGGGCGCTTCTGGCTCTTGAAGAGGGGCTCAACGTCACACGTTTAGGGGATGCGGCTCCAATACTTAGCCTCGTTGTCACGTGCACACACCCACTCGAGCCGCTGTGACTCCCCACTCTCTCCTTTTGTGATATGATCTCCTCAATCCCCTTTAACTTATTAGTTATTCCGTTCTACCCTGTACACGGCTGTGGTTCTTGGTTCTTTATCTCTCTCTCTCTCCTTCTTTCCTACTTCCTGGGAAGCCTCACTAGGACAAGATCAAACACCAGCAAATTTGAATACATTTACTGGACAAAGCACATACACAATACATACACACACACAATAATAATAATGAATCCTACACTCTATACTATTTCAGTCAGGTTGCACTCCAACACCATCAGAACTCTATCATCAGCTTATCAAGTGGTATCCTATCTCCTGGTTCACCACCTAATACTACCAACCTCCTCAAGTAGGTCAAGTCTTATAACACAATGTTGCACTATCAGCAAGAGGTTATATATATCTATAAACATGTACAAGGAAAATCAGCGTATCGCTGCAATAACATAAATATCAGTATAAATGTTCCTTGATATACAATAATGATCAATCGATCACCCTATCAGTCCTAGAACACATATGTATGTATGTATGTCTCTGCAGGTAATCCAGCCTACGACTGTAACTCTATACTTCAGTACAAGTACTCCTTGGCACAAAAATGGCAAACATTCCCTCACCGTTCACTGTGTCTTGCACGCTAATGACAACCAAACACTCTACCAACTCCCTACAAGTAATCAACCAGAACTTCCCTTCCACATCTGGAAGCTCACTACCCTGATATCTTCAGGTTCTTTCGTGTTTATCTACAAGGACCCTCCGCAGCTCCTCCAGGCTGCTGCACCTTGAGCAACAGTGATGCTTCACCACTTCTACCAGGGTCCTCCACAGCGCTCCTGGCTGCTACACCATGAAGTCTTCCTCGAACAGCACTGGAGTTTCCACTACTGGTATTACAGAAGCACATGACACTCCTCTTCACTGCTTCTCCTCACAGCTCGAGCTCCTACTCTTCACTCTGGGAGCTACTCTTCCTCGGAGTACACTACTCCTTCAACAGTCTTGGAGTCTCTGCCACTAACTCACTCTACTGGCTCGAAGTCCACTCAGCAACTTTTTCCAGACAAACCTGCAACCCATTGACACGCCAATAAAAACGTTTCCCCTTAAACACATAAACGAAATAATCCATACAATATGTTTGCATCCAACATCTATTTGCTCTCTACATACTGTGAGAGTGGACTCCCCCGTTTGGGCTGGTCCATGCTCCGCCCGGCCAGGCGGTTCTCACTCTGGGAGGGTCCTCCGCCGCCAGTCAGTCAGTTGGCTTCAGGCAGTCGACGGGAGAGGACGTGCTGCTCGTCCCTCCAGCTGTCTCTCTCATCTCTGTCCTCTTATTTAGGCTTCCTGCCTTACCAAAACATGTCTAACTTATCAACAAACATTTGCTACTGTCGCTGGGCACACGACCAACTACAACTAATCACTATAAACTGGCTTAAAATCGTGCTTACCACAGATTGTCTAGTCAAGGGCGCTCTCCCTCTGATGAGTCTGATCAGGGCGCTCCCACGGCACACGATAATGTCTCTGGGCGGCTTAACAAACTCTCCTTGTCGTCCAAGACTTGAGACCACAACGTTCCCAGCTCGATTCCACAACTGGAACGTCTGCACACTTCCTTTCTCTTGAAGGTATATCCAACAGGGGATCCTCTCCAACGGGAGCTCAAATGGAGCGCAGCTTCCCCCTCACAATGTTTGGTACTCAAGTGGGGTCAGAGCCCTCCCGAAGCGAGCCTCACCTCCAGCAAATTATCCACATCTCATAACCAGTCATTTATCTATTTTCTTATTCACTTCCCATATTCTTAAACTCTCTGTAAAATTTACCCAATTATTTTTATATATGAATCTTCATGTCTGTAAATCTCCGACCTCCTAGTCGGGTCAGGCCTGACAGAATAATTCTTAAAGGGGAGACTCGTTTTTCGGCTAACCTGGGATCATAACAATGGTTATGCTAGTTTTATTAGTACTTTGTGTTGTTTTAATGTGTTGTTATGTTGGTGAGATTTGTAACGTGTTTTAGGCAGGTGGTTTTGGGGATGCTCATTTAAACGTATATCTGTATGTATAGGAACTATTGGGACAGACTAACTTTTGTAGAGCACGCAAGTAAATATAATGAACACCTGTGCCTGTAGAGCTGAGTTTTGTATGCAAGGAACACCTGTGCACGATGAATAGACACCTGTACACAAGGAACACCTGTGCACGATGAACAGACATCTGTACACAAGGAACAGACATCTGTACACAAGGAACACCTGTGCACGATGAACAGACATCTGTACACAAGGAACACCTGTGCACGATGAACAGACATCTGTACACAAGGAACACCTGTGCACGATGAACAGACATCTGTACACAAGGAACACCTGTGAATGGATTTAGCAACACTCACAAAAAACATTCCTGCAGACCAGTAAATATTGAAGCGACTTAGTATACTTCTTCAATGTTCTCACAACTAAGCCAGAACAGAGTTACAAACGAGTGAAGACACACACACACACACACACACACACACACACACACACACACACACACACACACACAGGGCCTCGCGGCCGAGTGAACAGCACTATGGAGTCGTAATTCTATGGACCCTGATTTGATTCTCGACGGAGGGAGAATGAAGGGAAAGGAACTGTCGGGAAAGCGCCAAGCAATAACGACAATATAGCACTGGGAAGGGATTAGGATAAGGATTTGGGATGGGACGGGGAGGAAAGGAATGATGTCCAACCACTTGGACAGTCCGGGATTGAACACCGACCTGCATGAAGCGAGACCGTCGCTCTACCGTCCGAGGGAGAATGAAGAGGATAGAGTTTCTTTCACCTGATGCACCTGATTACCTAGCAGTAAATAAGTACGTAGGAGTTACACAGTTACTACGGGGTGTATCCTAGGGATCCAGAGGGTATTTGTCCTCCTCCTCCCGAAGGTGCTTGTCCTCCACCTCCACCAGGTGCTTGTCCTCCACCTCCACAAGGTGCTTGTCCTCCACCTCCACAAGGTGCTTGTCCTCCACCTCCACAAGGTGCTTGTCCTCCACCTCCACCAGGTGCTTGTCCTCCACTTCCACCAGGTGCTTGTCCTCCACCTCCACAAGGTGCTTGTCCTCCACCTCCACAAGGTGCTTGTCCTCCACCTCCACAAGGTGCTTGTCCTCCACCTCCACCAGGTGCTTGTCCTCCACTTCCACCAGGTGCTTGTCCTCCACCTCCACAAGGTGCTTGTCCTCCACCTCCACAAGGTGCTTGTCCTCCACCTCCACAAGGTGCTTGTCCTCCACCTCCACAAGGTGCTTGTCCTCCACCTCCACAAGGTGCTTGTCCTCCACCTCCACAAGGTGCTTGTCCTCCACCTCCACAAGGTGCTTGTCCTCCACCTCCACCAGGTGCTTGTCCTCCACCTCCACCAGGTGCTTGTCCTCCACCCCCACAAGGTGCTTGTCCTCCACCTCCACAAGGTGCTTGTCCTCCACCTCCACAAGGTGCTTGTCCTCCACCTCCACAAGGTGCTTGTCCTCCACCTCCACAAGGTGCTTGCCCTCCACCTCCACCAGGTGCTTGTCCTCCACCTCCACCAGGTGCTTGTCCTCCACCTCCACAAGGTGCTTGTCCTCCACCTCCACCAGGTGCTTGTCCTCCACCTCCACCAGGTGCTTGTCCTCCACCTCCACCAGGTGCTTGTCCCCCTCCTCCATTCATAATAAAACCAGCTGGCTGTCAGGTCCAGTTCCTCCCCCAGGATGAGCGGGCGTGATAGATCTGTCTGGCACACTTGGGACACGGCGGCTGCTCTGAAACACACAGCATTTGCATTTGATTTTCAAATGAGTGGTGATATTTTTTCAAATATATTTTTCTTGTTCTACATATATATATGATGGTTTTTGTTGATATAAACATTACATAGCGAGGATATGTACTCCTAAGAAGTTGTGTATTTGTGTGAGTAATAATTTCAGGTCGAGGACTGTAAAGACGCTCAATATTTGATAGTGTCTTCTTAGTTTAGGTTGTGTGAGAGAGGTTCACTGCGCTGGTGATGACGACAGTATTAGTACGGCAACTTGGTCCTGTTTCACGCTCACACCGCCGAATACTCTGACAGTTAAAACACTAAATAACGGTGTTCTCAACTCTCTCCACACGCTGTTGAGACTGTGGAACAACGGTGTACTCAACTCACTTCACAGACTGTTGAAACATTGCAAGAATAGTGTGGGTAGTTTACTAAATTGACAGTTGAAGGCAAGAACGTTGTGGTCATCACTCCACTGAGGACTGTCGCTCACATGTTCACTCTTTCTCTCTCTCTCTCTCTCTCTCTCTCTCTCTCTCTCTCTCTCTCTCTCTCTCTCTCTCTCTCTCTCTCTCTCTCCCTCTCTCTCTCTGAGAGAGAGAGAGAAAGAGAGACAATGGAGGTTCCCCCGCGTGAGTACCAAGACAGGACCATGTTCTACTTACTTTGAGGATGACCTTAGGTAGATGTCTGTCGTCCTCCTCGGTGATCTGGGTCTCATGGAGCGCCCTGGGGAAGACGGGGGCGTGGTCGTTCTGGTCGACCACACGCACTACCACCCGCGCCTGGCTCCTGGCCTCCCCAGCCCGCGCCTCCACCACAAGCTCGTGCTAGGACAGACAGAGGGAGAGGGAGATGATCTGCTTCAATTTGTGTTACAAAGAGTAGGCAGAGGAGTCACTCAGGGGAAGGCATACTAATTCTAGTTTGCTTGAAAGCAACATGGAAACTTGTATTGAAGAACAACAGCGTCTAACGAAGAGTGCTCGACCTTTATGTCTCATGGCGTCATAGTGAGACCGAAGTCAACCCGAGAACATGGGTCTTCTGCTATTGGCTACAATCTGAGTCGAATGTATCAACCCTCAAAAATGTAATACGTTGTTTTCTTGCACTTCTGTTTTTTTTATATGTTTAAATTAAATTTAAGGATAATGAGTTTTATAATATTTTTTCCACCTGTATGACAGCCAAATCAATCATGTTTCTTAAATGAATGATTTATTTGTTCACATATTATACACTGTTACTGTGTACCTTCTCACATGTTGCAGAATAACTGATGTTAAAATAATAACTCATTATAGGTCAAACCACCTTTCTCACTACCCACCAGACCATCTTTACTCACTATCACACCAGACCATCTTTACTCACCATCACACCAGACCATCTTTACTCACCATCACACTAGACCATCGTTACTCTCCATCACACCAGACCATCTTTACTCTCCATGACACCAGACCATCTTTACTCACCATGACACCAGACCATCTTTACTCTCCATCACACCAGACCATCTTTACTCACCATCACACCAGACCATCTTTACTCTCCATCACACCAGACCATCTTTACTCACCATCACACCAGACCATCTTTACTCACCATCACACCAGACCATCTTTACTCTTATTCACACCAGACCATCTTTACTCACCATCACACCGGACCATCTTTACTCACCATCACACCAGACCGTCTTTACTCACCATCACACCAGACCATCTTTATTCTCATTCACACCAGACCATCTTTACTCACCATCACACCAGACCGTCTTTACTCACCATCACACCGGACCATCTTTACTCACCATCACACCAGACCATCTTTACTCACCATCACACCAGACCATCTTTATTCTCATTCACACCAGACAATCTTTACTCACCATCACACCAGACCATCTTTACTCTCCATCACACCAGACCATCTTTACTCACCATCACACAAGGACACATTAAGATGACTTTATATTGATGGTTCTACAGCAATTTAGGCAACACAGGAGAGCACACTCTGACCTTAAGGGTGAGTTCTCTGATCTTAAGGGAGGGCATTGATCTTAAGGGAGGGCATTGACCTTAAGGGAGGAGATTGAATTTAACGGAAGAGACCTAAAAGATAAGTTAAGTAGACCTTTTGATCATATAAAGCAAAAAGTGAGCAGTACACTTTGTATGGTGTACACTTGTGAGATCTGACCAGACTTGCGTCACGGTCTCTTAGTTATAACTGGTTAATCAGGAATTCTTATATTTCCTGTGTTCAGGTTCACTCTTAGGTAAGGCGTATAGCTAAGCTAGTATGGCTATATAACACTCTGGAAAATTATGAGAACATTTCTTTATTTCTGAGGAACGAAATTTTTACAGGACCCGAGAAAGAAAACTAGATAATAACCGAGACACCGAGGGGAGATGAGGGACCAGGTCGCCCCTGACCACTGCATCATAACATTCTCAGACCATGTTGTCCTCAGCTTCCACTAATACTTTCACTAAGAAGACCTTGTATCTGAACTAATGAAGCTCGACAGGCATTAACCACCTTTCAGTTCACCATCCTCCTTATTGCCCCTACCAAATGTCAGTTAAACAGCAGCAACCCGTAGCGTCCTTCACACGTGCCTGCTAATTCTTGACTGGTGGCCGTGAGCCCCTGATACGTGTGCCTCTGTATCCCGTGATGCTCTCCTATTGGTTAAGCAGAGTAATTGCATGCGTTGATTGGCCAAACCATACAGAGCTCTCTCTGATCGGTCAGAAGTTTTTATTCGGAATTTACTCTCTTTAATTGTAAAATATGGCTTTTCGGGTTTCCCCTGCTCTAGTGCACCTAAATATCGCATTAATTCAATTCAACAATCTAAAGAATTGAAAAAAATATAATATCAATATATCAACCTATATGTGTAATATACATGCAAAACTGGCCAGATTGCATTACGTATTCAGCAAGGATGGGGTGAAATATCCAGGTTCCACTACACAACGCACTTAAAGAACTTTACTCAATACAAACTGACCATCATTACTCACTCTACACGAACATCAACATTCATTGCCCATGTGACCATCTTTGTTTACTACTGGTCTCACTAGCTTAGCTCACTGAACACATGCCAGCCTTTATTACTACACATATGACTATCTTGACTCTTTATTCACCTGACCAAGCTGTGGCTGCCTGGCTGAGGCTGCCTGGCTGAGGCTGCCTGGCTGAGGCTGCCTGGCTGTGACAGGCCGGCTGAGGCTGCCTGGCTGAGGCTGCCTGGCTGTGGCTGCCTGGCTGTGGCTGCCTGGCTGAGGCTGCCTGGCTGTGGCTGCCTGCCTGAGGCTGCCTGGCTGAGGCTGCCTGGCTGAGGCTGCCTGGCTGAGGCTGCCTGGCTGAGGCTGCCTGGCTGAGGCTGCCTGGCTGTGGCTGCCTGGCTGAGGCTGCCAGGCTGAATGACTTGGTCTCAAACTGCTCTTGGCCAGAATTAATGTAAGGATCGTCTGGTCTCAATGAGTATGTTCTAGTGGCAGTGTGGATGGTCTGGTGGCAGTGTGGATGGTCTGGTGGCAGTGTGGATGGTCTGGTGGCAGTGTGGATGGTGTGGTGGCAGTGTGGATGGTCTGGTGGCAGAGTGGATGGTCTGGTGGCAGAGTGGATGGTCTGGTGGCAGTGTGGATGGTCTGGTGGCAGTGTGGATGGTCTGGTGGCAGTGTGGATGGTCTGGTGGCAGTGTGGATGGTCTGGTGGCAGAGTGGATGGTCTGGTGGCAGTGTGGATGGTCTGGTGGCAGTGTGGATGGTCTGGTGGCAGAGTGGATGGTCTGGTGGCAGTGTGGATGGTCTGGTGGCAGTGTGGATGGTCTGGTGGCAGAGTGGATGGTCTGGTGGCAGTGTGGATGGTCTGGTGGCAGTGTGGATGGTCTGGTGGCAGAGTGGATGGTCTGGTGGCAGTGTGGATGGTCTGGTGGCAGTGTGGATGGTCTGGTGGCAGTGTGGATGGTCTGGTGGCAGTGTGGATGGTCTGGTGGCAGTGTGGATGGTCTGGTGGCAGAGTGGATGGTCTGGTGGCAGTGTGGATAGTCTGGTGGCAGTGTGGATGGTCTGGTGGCGGTAAGGATGGTCTGGTGGCAGTAAGGATGGTATGGTGGCAGTGTGGATGGTCTGGTGGCAGTAAGGATGGTCTGGTGGCAGAGTGGATGGTCTGGTGGCAGTGTGGATGGTCTGGTGGCAGTGTGGATGGTCTGGTGGCAGAGTGGATGGTCTGGTGGCAGTGTGGATGGTCTGGTGGCAGTGTGGATGGTCTGGTGGCAGTAAGGATGGTCTGGTGGCAGTAAGGATGGTCTGGTGGCGGTAAGGATGGTCTGGTGGCAGTAAGGATGGTATGGTGGCAGTGTGGATGGTCTGGTGGCAGTGTGGATGGTCTGGTGGCAGAGTGGATGGTCTGGTGGCAGAGTGGATGGTCTGGTGGCGGTATGAGTGCTCTAGTAGCAGTAAGGATGGTATGGTGGCAGAGTGGATGGTCTGGTGGCAGAGTGGATGGTCTGGTGGCGGTATGAGTGCTCTAGTAGCAGTAAGGATGGTCTGGTGGCAGAGTGGATGGTCTGGTGGCGGTATGAGTGGTCTAGTAGCAGTAAGGATGGTCTGGTGGCAGAGTGGATGGTCTGGTGGCGGTATGAGTGGTCTAGTAGCAGTAAGGATGGTCTGGTGGCAGAGTGGATGGTCTGGTGGCAGAGTGGATGGTCTGGTGGCGGTATGAGTGGTCTAGTAGCAGTAAGGATGGTCTGGTGGCAGAGTGGATGGTCTGGTGGCAGAGTGGATGGTCTGGTGGCGGTATGAGTGCTCTAGTAGCAGTAAGGATGGTCTGGTGGCAAAGTGGATGGTCTGGTGGCAGAGTGGACGGTCTGGTGGCGGTATGAGTGCTCTAGTAGCAGTAAGGATGGTCTGGTGGCAGTGTGGATAGTCTGGTGGCAGAGTGGATGGTCTGGTGGCGGTATGAGTGCTCTAGTAGCAGTAAGGATGGTCTGGTAGCAGCAAGGATGGTCTGGTGGCAGAGTGGATGGTCTGGTGGCGGTATGAGTGGTCTAGTAGCAGTAAGGATGGTCTGGTGGCAGAGTGGATGGTCTGGTGGCAGAGTGGATGGTCTGGTGGCAGAGTGGATGGTCTGGTGGCGGTATGAGTGCTCTAGTAGCAGTAAGGATGGTCTGGTGGCAAAGTGGATGGTCTGGTGGCAGAGTGGACGGTCTGGTGGCGGTATGAGTGCTCTAGTAGCAGTAAGGATGGTCTGGTGGCAGTGTGGATAGTCTGGTGGCAGAGTGGATGGTCTGGTGGCGGTATGAGTGCTCTAGTAGCAGTAAGGATGGTCTGGTGGCAGTGTGGATGGTCTGGTGGCAGAGTGGATGGTCTGGTGGCGGTATGAGTGCTCTAATAGCAGTGAGGATGGTCTGGTAGCAGTAAGGATGGTCTGGTGGCAGAGTGGATGGTCTGGTGGCGGTATGAGTGCTCTAGTAGCAGTGAGGATGGTCTGGTAGCAGTAAGGATGGTCTGGTGGCAGAGTGGATGGTCTGGTGGCGGTATGAGTGCTCTAGTAGCAGTGAGGATGGTCTGGTAGCAGTAAGGATGGTCTGGTAGCAGTAAGGATGGTCTGGTAGCAGTAAGGATGGTCTGGTGGCAGTAAGGATGGTCTGGTAGCAGTAAGGATGGTCTGGTAGCAGTAAGGATGGTCTGGTAGCAGTAAGGATGGTCTGGTGGCAGTATGGATGGTCTGGTAGCAGTAAGGATGGTCTGGTAGCAGTAAGGATGGTCTGGTGGCAGTAAGGATGGTCTGGTAGCAGTAAGGATGGTCTGGTGGCGGTATGAGTGCTCTAGTAGCAGTAAGGATGGTCTGGTAGCAGTAAGGATGGTCTGGTAGCAGTAAGGATGGTCTGGTGGCAGTGTGGATGGTCTGGTGGCAGTGTGGATGGTCTGGTAGCAGTAAGGATGGTCTGGTGGCGGTATGAGTGCTCTAGTAGCAGTAAGGATGGTCTGGTAGCAGTAAGGATGGTCTGGTAGCAGTAAGGATGGTCTGGTAGCAGTAAGGATGGTCTGGTAGCAGTAAGGATGGTCTGGTAGCAGTAAGGATGGTCTGGTAGCAGTAAGGATGGTCTGGTAGCAGTAAGGATGGTCTGGTGGCGGTATGAGTGCTCTAGTAGCAGTAAGGATGGTCTAGTAGCAGTAAGGATGGTCTGGTAGCAGTAAGGATGGTCGGGGTAATAACAGTCAGTAAGGGAAGGATGCAAACAAATAACTTACATGTTCGTGTATAAGTTGGAGGCGATTATCGTGCTTATATGTCAGAGTTACTTTCACGTTTCAGGTCATTGACTTCACTATAAAAATGTACATATAATATGAGCAGGAATTTCCTGGTTTATTATACAAATCAGGAAATATACTGATATGCTTATTATAATAAATAAGTGAAATATATTTGTTTTATTGTTTACCTGTGAAATCTAATGAATTTATGCCGGATGATCTGCCGCGATAACATTTTATACAACACTAAAAAATATTTGTGGAAGAAAATACATCCGGTTTTGGATTATGCTAATCAGAATGCGTCAGGTAAATTAATAAAATTTTTGTTCTAAATTAAGAAAATGTATTTTTTTATTTTTTTTTATTTAAAATTTTTTAAATTCGTTATTGTTTGAAAAAAGGTCAAAGATTTAGCTACATCAGTTAAAAATAATTAAAAATATTTTTAATTTGATAAATCAGTGATGAAGTACAGATGTGTGGGCGCCCAGGTGCCGAGGGCAGGAGCACACACGAGGCTGAAACTGCCGCACAGATCATAAAAATACATGCGCCGCATGCCGTGAAGATACATGCGCCCCGCACTATTAAATAGCATAATTCGCACACCATGAAACAGCATGCGCCCCACAAAATAAAACAGCATGCGCACCACACCATGAAACAGCATGCGCACCACACCATGAAACAGCATGCGCACTACACCATGCGCACCACACCATGAAACAGCATGCGCCCCACACCCTAAAACAGCATGCTCCCCACACCATGAGACAGCATGCTCCCCACACCATGAGACAGCATGCGCACCACACCATGCGCACCACACCATGAAACAGCATGCGCCCCACACCCTAAAACAGCATGCTCCCCACACCATGAGACAGCATGCGCCCCACACCATGAGACAGCATGCTCCCCACACCATGAGACAGCATGCTCCCCACACCATGAGACAGCATGCTCCCCACACCATGAGACAGCATGCGCACCACACCATGCGCACCACACCATGAAACAGCATGCGCCCCACACCCTAAAACAGCATGCTCCCCACACCATGAGACAGCATGCGCCCCACACCATGAGACAGCATGCTCCCCACAGCATGAGACAACATGCGCGCCACACCATGAGACAACATGCTCACCACACCATGAAACAGCATGCGCCCCACACCCTAAAACAGCATGCTCCCCACACCATGAGACAGCATGCTCCCCACACCATGAAACAGCATGCGCACCACAACATGAAACAGCATGCGCACCACACCATGCGCACCACACCATGAAACAGCATGCGCCCCACACCCTAAAACAGCATGCTCCCCACACCATGAGACAGCATGCGCCCCACACCATGAGACAGCATGTTCCCCACACCATGAAACAGCATGCTCCCCACACCATGAGACAACATGCTCCCCACACCATGAGACAGCATGCGCGCCACACCATGAGACAGCATGCTCCCCACACCATGAGACAGCATGCGCCCCACACCATGAGACAGCATGCGCCCCACACCATGAGACAGCATGCGCCCCACACCATGAGACAGCATGCGCCCCACACCATGAGACAGCATGCTCCCCACACCATGAGACAGCATGCGCCTCACACCATGAGACAGCATGCGCCCTACACCATGAGACAGCATGCGCCCCACACCATGAGACAGCATGCTCCCCACACCATGAAACAGCATGCTTCCCACACCATGAGACAGCATGCGCCCCACACCATGAGACAGCATGCTCCCCACACCATGAGACAGCATGCTCCCCGCACCATGAGACAGCATGCGCCCCACACCATGAGACAGCATGCTCCCCACACCATGAGACAGCATGCTCCCCACACCATGAGACAGCATGCTCCCCACACCATGAGACAGCATGCTCCCCACACCATGAGACAGCATGCGCCCCACACCATGAAACAGCATGCGCGCCACACCATGAGACAGCATGCTCCCCACACCATGAGACAGCATGCTCCCCACACCATGAGACAGCATGCGCCCCACACCATGAAACAGCATGCGCGCCACACCATGAGACAGCATGCTCCCCACACCATGAGACAGCATGCTCCCCACACCATGAGACAGCATGCGCCCAACACCATGGGACAGCATGCGCCCCACACCATGAGACAGCATGCGCCCTACACCATGAGACGGCATGCGCCCCACACCATGAGACAGCATGCTCCCCAAACCATGAAACAGCATGCTCCCCACACCATGAGACAGCATGCGCCCCACACCATGAGACAGCATGCTCCCCACACCATGAGACAGCATTCGCCCCACACCATGAGACAGCATGCGCCCCACACCATGAGACAGCATGCAGCATGCTCCCCACACCATGAGACAACATGCGCCCCACACCATGAGACAGGATGCTCCCCACACCATGAGACAGCATGCGCCCCACACCATGAGACAGCATGCGCCCCACACCATGAGACAGCATGCTCCCCACACCATGAGACAGCATGCGCCCCACACCATGAGACAGCATGCTCCCCACACCATGAGACAGCATGCGCCCCACACCATGAGACAGCATGCTCCCCACACCATGAGACAGCATGCTCCCCACACCATGAGACAGCATGCGCCCCACACCATGAGACAGCATGCGCCCCACACCATGAGACAGCATGCTCCCCACACCATGAGACAGCATGCTCCCTACACCATGAGACAGCATGCGCCCCACACCATGAGACAGCATGCGCCCCACACCATGAGACAGCATGCTCCCCACACCATGAGACAGCATGCTCCCCACACCATGAGACAGCATGCGCCCCACACCATGAGACAGCATGCGCCCCACACCATGAGACAGCATGCTCCCCACACCATGAGACAGCATGCTCCCTACACCATGAGACAGCATGCGCCCCACACCATGAGACAGCATGCGCCCCACACCATGAGACAGCATGCTCCCCACACCATGAGACAACATGCGCCCCACACCATGAGACAGCATGCGCCCCACACCATGAGACAGCATGCTTCCTACACCATGAGACAGCATGCGCCCCACACCATGAGACAGCATGCTCCCCACACCATGAGACAACATGCGCCCCACACCATGATACAGCATGCTCCCCACACCATGAGACAGCATGCTCCCTACACCATGAGACAGCATGCTCCCTACACCATGAGACAGCATTCGCCCCACACCATGAGACAGCATGCGCCCCACACCATGAGACAGCATGCGCCCCACACCATGAGACAGCATGCTCCCCACACCATGAGACAGCATGCTCCCCACACCATGAGACAGCATTTGCCCCACACCATGAGACAGCATGCGCCCCACACCATGAGACAGCATGCGCCCCACACCATGAGACAGCATGCGCCCCACACCATGAGACAGCATGCGCCCCACACCATGAGACAGCATGCGCCCCACACCATGAGACAGCATGCGCCCCACACCATGAGACAGCATGCGCCCCACACCATGAGACAACATGCGCCCCACACCATGAGACAGCATGCTCCCTACACCATGAGACAGCATGCGCCCCACACCATGAGACAGCATGCGCCCCACACCATGAGACAGCATGCTCCTTACACCATGAGACAGCATGCTCCCCACACCATGAGACAGCATGCGCCCCACACCATGAGATAGCATGCGCCCCACACCATGAGACAGCATGCTCCCCACACCATGAGACAGCATGCTCCCTACACCATGAGACAGCATGCGCCCCACACCATGAGACAGCATGCGCCCCACACCATGAGACAGCATGCTGCCCACACCATGAGACAGCATGCTCCCCACACCATGAGACAGCATGCGCCCCACACCATGAGACAGCATGCGCCCCACACCATGAGACAGCATGCGCCCCACACCATGAGACAGCATGCGCCCCACACCATGAGACAGCATGCTCCCCACACCATGAGACAGCATGCTCCCTACACCATGAGACAGCATGCGCCCCACACCATGAGACAGCATGCGCCCCACACCATGAGACAGCATGCTCCCCACACCATGAGACAACATGCGCCACACACCATGAGACAGCATGCTCCCTACACCATGAGACAGCATGCGCCCCACACCATGAGACAGCATGCTCCCCACACCATGAGACAGCATGCTCCCCACACCATGAGACAACATGCGCCCCACACCATGAGACAGCATGCGCCCCACACCATGAGACAGCATGCTCCCTACACCATGAGACAGCATGCGCCCCACACCATGAGACAGCATGCTCCCCACACCATGAGACAACATGCGCCCCACACCATGATACAGCATGCTCCCCACACCATGAGACAGCATGCTCCCTACACCATGAGACAGCATGCTCCCTACACCATGAGACAGCATGCGCCCCACACCATGAGACAGCATGCGCCCCACACCATGAGACAGCATGCGCCCCACACCATGAGACAGCATGCTCCCCACACCATGAGACAGCATGCTCCCCACACCATGAGACAGCATTCGCCCCACACCATGAGACAGCATGCGCCCCACACCATGAGACAGCATGCGCCCCACACCATGAGACAGCATGCGCCCCACACCATGAGACAGCATGCGCCCCACACCATGAGACAGCATGCGCGCCACACCATGAGACAGCATGCGCCCCACACCATGAGACAACATGCGCCCCACACCATGAGACAGCATGCGCCCCACACCATGAGACCGCATGCTCCCCACACCATGAGACAGCATGCGCCCCACACCATGAGACAGCATGCGCCCCACACCATGAGACAGCATGCGCCCCACACCATGAGACAGCATGCGCCCCACACCATGAGACAGCATGCGCCCCACACCATGAGACAGCATGCAGCATGCGCCCCACACCATGAGACAGCATGCAGCATGCGCCCCACACCATGAGACAGCATGCGCCCCACACCATGAGACAGCATGCGCCCCACACCATGAGACAGCATGCAGCATGCGCCCCACAGCATGAGACAGCATGCGCCCCACACCACGAAGCAACATGTCAGAGACAAAAGACCGCAATAATTCTGAAGACAAAACACCATCATATGTCACGGTTAAAACAGTGACGCGCCGGGGCCGGAGGTTATCTGTGGCTGTGGCAATGATGATGACCCTTGGGATGATACCTGTTTCTGTAGCACAGATGATGACCCTTGGGATGATATCTGTGGCTGTGGCACAGATGGTGATCCTTAGAATGATGATGATTGCAGACGTGACTTCTTTCTCTAAGATAATTGCCCTGGCGGGAATGAACGGTCCAGACGGAGCTGGGATATTCTTTGCTCTGAAGGATGAGGCATCCATCAGTCTCAGGAGACTATGGAGTTGCGCTCTGGTGTTTGGTCTGGAGTGGCCTCTCCAGGACGCAAAGTCCTGAAGTCTGAAGACAAAGTCTGAATTCAAAATCCGATGTCCTGAAGTGCGACCCAAGGGGGAATTAGGTATCTGACGGAGGTGGAAAGTCCAGGGAGAGTAACAGAATTACATATGGGGCGCCACTGGCGGCTCGGGGAGGAAATATGTATATAATAAGGAGGGTTTCTCTAGGGTAAATAATATATGAGTCAAGATAACACCTCCCAGGACGCACCTGGACCCCGCTGTTCATGCTCCGGCGACTCTACCGTAACCTAGGTACTTAGAAGAGATTCCATCCTAATGTTTCATGTATATGGTCGCAGAACCTATTGGTCACACTCTTAAACTTCGTATCCAGCAAACATCACATCAAGTATTTGTTCATTTGATGCATCACGCTATTGTGATTTCTGTGTGTAATGAAGGTCAAAGAGGTAGACTAGCTTACTGACAGAGCTCGGGTGCATGGGGGAAATTGTGTAAAAACCTGGTTTGTGTCTCGGAGAGACTGCAGGATCCGTGGGGGGTCAAGTTGATTTCTCGGTTGCAATTCTTTTATTATGTCGTAGCTCAGTCGATTAAGACGCGTCTAGGATCTTCTCGGACGTAGGTTCGAACCCTCATCACGGCCCTTGTGGATTTGTTCATTACGTCTGAATCCCACTCAGACGCTAGTCACAACCAGTATGGAATATGATTGGATCCCATCGGCGGGTCGCCAGGAATATTCAAAGAAACTTAACTTAGAATCTGCCTACTGACTAACACGCTTCACAGTCGCATGAAATCCGCTCGAAACAATTCTTAAACATTAGTTTCAATTTGTGGTCTTATATCCTTACTCTGGGCTCGAGCACAGAGTATAATTTATACGAATGCATCCGGGGACACCGACGCAAAGGATCTCCTTTACATTTTCGTATTTATTTAAAATGTAGGTAAACAAATTTTAATATTAAAAGTTGATTCATATACAAATAAAATAAGAAAAGATTCAGATAAGTGTTTTTTTCATCGTGCGGCACAATTTGAGCAGACATGAATCATACCACCACCGGTGCTAAACTCTGATGGAGTTACAGCGGGAGTGATTGTGCTTCGTGTGGAAGGTTGCCGGTGTGTGTGTGTACTCACCTAGTTGTACTCACCTAGTTGTGTCTGCAGGATCGAGCATTGACTCTTGGATCCCGCCTTTCGAGCATCGGTTGTTTACAGCAATGACTCCTGTCCCATTTCCCTATCATACCTGGTTTTAAAATTATGAATAGTACTTGCTTCCACAACCTGTTCCTGAAGTGCAATCCATTTTCCCACTACTCTCACGCTAAAAGAAAACTTCGTAACATCTCTGTGACTCATCTGAGTTTCCAGCTTCCATTCATGTCCCCTCGTTCTGTTACTATTCCGTGTGAACATTTCGTCTATATCCACTCTGTCAATCCCTCTGAGTATCTTATACGTTCCTATCATGTCCCCCCTCTCCCTTCTTCTTTCTAGTGTCGTAAGGCACAGTTCCCTCAGGCGCTCCTCATACCCCATCCCTCGTAGCTCTGGGACGAGTCTCGTTGCAAACCTCTGAACCTTTTCCAGTTTCATTATATGCTTCTTCAGATGGGGACTCCATGATGAGGCGGCATACTCTAAGACTCTGCTTATACTCTGTGTATGTGACTCTGCTTAAGACTCTGCTTATACTCTACTCATACTCTGTGAGTGTGTGTGTGTGTGTGTGTGTGTGTGTGTGTGTGTGTGTGTGTGTGTGTGTGTGTGTGTGTGTGTGTGTGTGTGTGTGTGTATGTGTGAGTGTGTGTTTTGTCCTTTTGCTGAAACCTTTAGTGCAATGCCTTGTTTTTATATATACTGTTTTGACATGTTTCATGTATCCCTTACAGCTGTATTTGATGTGTCACCATGTAGAAATAACAGACAGCTCAATACTCATCAATCAATCTCTATGTCCCTTTGTCTTCCTCTTTATGTATGTATCTGTCTCTTTTATTCCATTCTCCCTATTTCTGTCGCTTTATGTCTGTTTCTGTATTCAACTAATTATACTCACCTAGTTGTGCTTGCGGGGGTTGAACTCTGCTCTTTCGGGCCGCTTCTCAACTGTCCATCAACTGTCACTAAGTAACTTTTGCCCGAAAGGCTATGCATATTAGTGACTTTAGGTGTTGTATGTACTAGCTCTAGCTATAAATCCAACATTATGTTAGTAACTCTTCATCAGTGTATGTTCTTTTACCTGAATAAAAATTTGAATTTGAATTTTTTTTTTACTATTTTTTCACACACACACACACATACTCTTAGCAAGCAGCCCGTAGCAGCTGTCTAATTCCCAGGTACCTATTTACTGCTAGGTAACAGGCTATCAGGGTGAAGGAAACTCTGCCCATTTGTTCTTTCTGCGGTGCTCGGGATCGAACCCTGGTCCCTATGTCCACGAGTCTAGAGCGCTGTCCACTCAGCCACTAGCCTCTCCATGTACTCACCTATTTTTACTCACCTATTTGTGCTTGCTGGGGTTAAGCTCAGGCTCTTTGGTCCCGCCTCTCAACTGTAAATCAACTGGTGTATAGGTTCTTGAGCTCTATCATATTTATTCCTAGGCTCTATCATATTTACGCTTGTAACTGTGTATGGAGTCAGCCTCCACCACATCACTTCCTAACGCATTCATTTTTCTCAACCACTCTGACTCTAAAAATTTATTTCTAATATCTCTGGCTCATTTGGGCACTCAGTTTCCGCCTGTTTCTCCTAGTGCGTGTACCCCTTGTGTTAAATAGCCTTTCTTTATCAACCCTATCAATTCCTTTGAGAATCTTGTATGTGGTGATCATGTCCCCCCTAATTCTTCTGACTTCCAGCGACGTGGCGTTTAATTCCCGTAGTCTCTCCTCGTAGCTCATACCTCTCAGCTCGGGTACTAGTCTGGTTGCAAACCTTTGAAACTTTTCTAGTTTAGTCATATGCTTGACTAGATATGGACTCCATGCTGGGGCTGCATACTCCTGGATTGGTCTGACATATGTGGTATACAAATACCACATGTGTATTGTGACGATAATCTCTTTCAAGAGAGATTGAGCCTGCTCTTCCCTACTTCAAGAGGCAAAACGTACCCAGAATCCCCCCACTCCACACGCCCTCCACACGCCGGCTCGTCATCAAACCAGCTAACTACCCTTCACCAGCTTGCCTGCACCTGATTGGTGACTCGCCAGCCGCGCACCTGCACACCGCACCTCGGCGCCCTCTACCCGAGTCGACGCCTGAGCCTGACCAGCTATCAACTTCAGAATATTCCTTGTCCTCTTAGCGTTGACATCTCTCTCTGGCATACTAGCTCATTAGCTCGTATACGAAGGGAGGTTTCAGCCATAGCCGATATTCTCAGCACCATTTAAACATTATTTAATCAATTGTGTTTTTTGTATTTATCTTTGTCATTTTATTTCATTAGTCATTTGCCCGAGATTTGCCTTTATTTTCATTTATGTTTAAACTAAATATATTAAAATTTCATTGTTCATACTTTGTGTTTTACGTGTTCCTCCCTCTCACTTACCACAGACAACAGGCAAGCAGTCTATATATTTGTTTTTAAGTGTGACCAGGCTTTGACACCTGCCATTGGAGGACTGCCGAACATCAACACTCCAACACATTCCCGTCACAGTATACAAATGTGTGTGTGTGTGTGTGTGTGTGTGTGTGTGTGTGTGTGTGTGTGTGTGTGTGTGTGTGTGTGTGTGTGTGTGTGTGTGTGTATGTTTGTGTGTGTTCTCACATAGATGTGCTTGCAAAGTCGAGTTAGATTCCTAGCCCCGCCTTACGAACGTTCTTAGATTAATGCAATGACTTTTTTAGTATTTATTTTTAAAATTTTGACTCGAATTTTCTTCAATGACTTATATGTTTAATCTGTTCCACTTACTGACAGCTCAAACACTGAAAAAGTTCTTTCTGTGACTCATTTGCTTTTCAAATTTCCAAATATGACCACTCGTTCTGCTGTTTCTTGCTTTGAACTACGCTGCTTTGTCTACATTGTCTAGGTCCCTTAGAATCTTATATGTTGTTATCATATCTCTCCTTTCCTGCAGTCTGGTAAGGTCCAGTTCTCTGTCTTTCCACATAGCTCAATCCCTTCAGTCTTGGGACGAGTCTCGTTGATATCTTTGGCACATTCTATTTTCTCCTTATCTTTCTTAAAATAAGCGTTCCATGTTGGAGATGCATACTGAAGGTCTCACCTTCGCTGTATATAAGTCCCGGAGAGGCCTTTGTCCAACCTTCAGAAGGATACACGGATGTTGACCAGTATGCCATACTCAGCTGTTATTATTATGCTAATGTGGCTTCTAGCATCAGATTTTGGAGTTATGTCCACTCTCAGGTCATTTTGCTTTTCTGACCGAAATTATTGTCTTCCCTTCATCCTATACTGCTGTACTGGCCTTCGGACTCCTGTTCCAATTCTCATAACTTCTCATTTGGCTGGGTTAAACTCTAACTGCCACTTTTCAGACCACTTTTGAAGAGTGTGTTCAAATCCGCTTGCAATTCATCACAATTTAATGCTAGGGATGGAGTCCCTAACGTTCCCCGTTCTATTTCCCTCTCTTCTGCAGGGGCAAACGTGTCTGGGAGGAAATCTCGGATCAGCAGACTACGACTAGAAATGACCAACCCGTCTATACTCACCTGTTGAGTGTGCTCGAAGTCAAGAGGCTGAAGCAGCGAGAGGCGTCCTGTGAGAGGGTCCAAGTGGAAGAGGTCACCGTCGTTGCCTTCCGTGATCCTGTACTCCACCGCCTCACCTACGACAGAGGAAGAGATACACGTACAGTACAGGGACACCTGAGGCATTTTTGGCAAGATGGTAAGGGATGTATGGCTGTGAAATACCGAAGAAGAATCATGTTAATACATATATTATATATTATGTGTGTGTGTGTGTGTGTGTGTGTGTGTGTGTGTGTGTGTGTGTGTGTGTGTGTGTGTGTGTGTGTGAGTGTGTGTGTGTGTGTGTGTGTGTGTGTGTGTGTGTGTGTGTGTGTGTGTGTGTGTGTGTGTGTGTGTGTGTGTGTGTGTGTGTGTGAGTGTGTGTGTGTGTGTGTGTGTGTGTGTGTGTGTGTGTGTGTGTGTGTGTGTGTGTGTGTGTGTGTGTGTGTGTGTGAGTGTGTGTGTAAGTGATTTTATTTTGCGGAGGATATTTTAGTCACACTGGTATGAATAGTGTCATTTATGCACGAAGATAAAACCGGAGAAGTTTCTGGTCGCAGGACCAGAAACTGAGGAAGAAACAGTACATAGACGGACTCAACTGTCCTCTGGATTATCAACAGTGTCTGAAGTAGGAGTCACCAGAAAGACCCACTTAGCTGTTGAACCAGTACCAGTGCCTGGAGGAGGACTCACCTGAACAGTGGACCAGTACCAGTGCCTGGAGGAGGACTCACCTGAACACTGGACCATTACCAGTGCCTGGAGGAGGACTCACCTGGACTCTGGACTAGTACCAGTGCGTGGAGAAGGACTCACCTGGACACTGGACCAGTACCTGTGCCTGGAGGAGGACTCACCTGGACTCTGGACTAGTACCAGTGCCTGGAGGAGGACTCACCTGGACTCTGGACCAGTACCAGTGCCTGGAGGAGGACTCACCTGGACTCTGGACCAGTACCAGTTCCTGAAGGAGGACTCACCTGGACTCTGGACCAGTACCAGTGCCTGGAGGAGGACTCACCTGGACACTGGACCAGTACCAGTGCCTGGAGGAGGACTCACCTGGACACTGGACCAGTACCAGTGCCTGGAGGAGGAGGACTCACCTGGAAACTGGACCAGTACCAGTGCCTGGAGGAGGACTCTCCTGGACACTGGACCAGTACCAGTGCCTGGAGAACGACTCACCTGGACTCTGGACCAGTACCAGTGCCTGGAGGAGGACTCACCTGGACTCTGGACCAGTACCAATACCTGGAGGAGGAGGACTCACCTGGACTCTGGACTCTGGCAGAGAGTCGCAGCAGAAGGTCGCGGGTGGTGTTCTCTGGTACTTCAGCGAAATACTCTGGACGCTGGAACTCCACCGGGTCGCTCCCCACCAACTTGGTCACTGCCGGAGAGAAAACCAGTCCGGGGTTAGTGGCTGTCTCGGGGTGAACTCTGGGAGACAGACAGCCAGACAGACAGACAGACAGACAGACAGACAGACAGACAGACAGACAGACAGACAGACAGACAGACAGACAGACAGACAGACCTTTTGATTATTGGTAATTTTCTTAAGGATATTTTCCATTCAACATAAATACCTTCTACCAGTAATCACTGCAATCTGATCCTCTGTATTTTTAATCAAATACTGAGACTCATATTACATCCTAAGATTAGATCTACATATTTGTCTTTAAATTAAAATGTTTTAAAGGGACACAGGAGTGTACATTGGGTACATGCCATCAACCTACTTTGTAAGTACAATAATTCCTGCAGGATGGGTTTAGTGTACACATTCTGATCACGTGACCTGGGATTATCAACAAACGAGTTAACTCTCATTTTTAAGATAAGTTGGGTTCTCTTATTGAAGGTTAGGAAAACTGTTGCAGGTTTTATATAGTGGCTAATCAAGAGTGGTGGCTGGTGTATGATACTTGTGTATAGAGGTGGCTGGTGTATGATACTTGTGTATACAGGTGACTGGTGTATGATACTTGTGTATAGAGGTGGCTGGTGTATGATACTTGTGTATAGAGGTGGCTGGTGTATGATACTTGTGTATAGAGGTGGCTGGTGTATGATACTATTGTATAGAGGTGGCTGGTGTATGATACTTGTGTATAGAGGTGGCTGGTGTATGATACTTGTGTATAGAGGTGGCTGGTGTATGATACTATTGTATAGAGGTGGCTGGTGTATGATACTTGTGTATAGAGGTGGCTGGTGTATGATACTTGTGTATAGAGGTGGCTGGTGTATGATACTATTGTATAGAGGTGGCTGGTGTATGATACTTGTGTATAGAGGTGGCTGGTGTATGATACTTGTGTATACAGGTGGCTGGTGTATGATACTTGTGTATAGAGGTGGCTGGTGTATGATACTTGTGTATAGAGGTGGCTGGTGTATGATACTTGTGTATAGAGGTGACTGGTGTATGATACTTGTGTATACAGGTGACTGGTGTATGATACTTGTGTATAGAGGTGGCTGGTGTATGATACTTGTGTATAGAGGTGGCTGGTGTATGATACTATTGTATAGAGGTGGCTGGTGTATGATACTTGTGTATAGAGGTGGCTGGTGTATGATACTTGTGTATACAGGTGGCTGGTGTATGATACTTGTGTATAGAGGTGGCTGGTGTATGATACTTGTGTATAGAGGTGACTGGTGTATGATACTTGTGTATACAGGTGACTGGTGTATGATACTTGTGTATAGAGGTGGCTGGTGTATGATACTTGTGTATAGAGGTGACTGGTGTATGTTACTTGTGTATAGAGGTGACTGGTGTATGATACTTGTGTATAGAGGTGGCTGGTGTATGATACTTGTGTATACAGGTGACTGGTGTATGATACTTGTGTATAGAGGTGGCTGGTGTATGATACTTGTGTATAGAAGTGACTGGTGTATGATACTTGTGTATAGAGGTGGCTGGTGTATGATACTATTGTATAGAGGTGGCTGGTGTATGATACTTGTGTATACAGGTGACTGGTGTATGATACTTGTGTATAGAGGTGGCTGGTGTATGATACTTGTGTATAGAAGTGACTGGTGTATGATACTTGTGTATAGAGGTGGCTGGTGTATGATACTTGTGTATAGAGGTGGCTGGTGTATGATACTTGTGTATAGAGGTGGCTGGTGTATGATACTATTGTATAGAGGTGGCTGGTGTATGATACTTGTGTATAGAGGTGGCTGGTGTATGATACTTGTGTATACAGGTGGCTGGTGTATGATACTTGTGTATACAGGTGGCTGGTGTATGATACTTGTGTATAGAGGTGGCTGGTGTATGATACTTGTGTATAGAGGTGACTGGTGTATGTTACTTGTGTATAGAGGTGACTGGTGTATGATACTTGTGTATAGAGGTGACTGGTGTATGATACTTGTGTATAGAGGTGGCTGGTGTATGATACTTGTGTATAGAGGTGGCTGGTGTATGATACTTGTGAATAGAGGTGACTGGTGTATGATACTTGTGTATAGAGGTGGCTGGTGTATGATACTTGTGTATAGAGGTGGCTGGTGTATGATACTTGTGTATAGAGGTGGCTGGTGTATGATACTTGTGTATAGAGGTGGCTGGTCTATGATACTTGTGTATAGAGGTGACTGGTGTATGATACTTGTGTATAGAGGTGGCTGGTGTATGATACTTGTGTATAGAGGTGGCTGGCGTATGATACTCTTATATAGAGGTGACTAGTGGATGATACTTGTATAATGGAGGTGAAGAGTAATTTAGGTGAGTTCGTGTGATAACAGGTTCTTTACATTTCAATTGAATGTGAATAGGTTGGAAATATTTTCACTTATCCATATAATGTAATGAAAGCGTGTTGGTGAGGCGAAAACTGTCGCTGGCCTGTTAACACCTCAATGTTAATAATTACTGATCTATTCTGGAGATGTTAAGTCTAATGACTTTAATGCTGTTCACCTTATTGGCGCATAATTCTCTGTAGTGTAGTGGGAAACTCCAGTTAATGATTAATAATCGTGTTAATGATTCCTAGGCATCTTGGGGTCACCAAGAATCACTCTTATGGCTTTAATTTGAATTTTTTCACTATTTTGTGACCTGTTTTGTTGGGCAGGTGTCAAGGGGTCTGGAAACTACAGAAGGCTTAAGTCTGTGAGTTTGTTGGTCTGTTCCTCAGACACTATGAATCTGGTTCTATATTAGTATGTGAGAGAGAACTATATAGTTTCACGTGAGGTATACGAGCTGGATTCGGATATAAACCTCCTAAAAGAGTTCTCTGATTGTTGCACCAGACTGCTACTTGTATACAGGCGAAAACCATCCCCAACCACTTCCTGGCAGAACAGCCGACCTCGGCAACCACACTCCCGCTACCGTCAGTCGACCAGCAATGAACACTGGAGTGCTTGCAATTTATCTGGGAGATCACCCAGTATGCACCTTGATCTTGGAGAGAGGTTCAGCGTCGCCAATTTAAGGGTGCGGCTCCAAAACTGGCCTTGTTGTCTTGTGTACACACCCTACTCGAGCCGCTGTGACTCCCCACTCTCTCCTTGCTTGGAATGATCTCCAAAATCGCCCTTTTGTGAATTAGTGTCTACTGTCACCCTATTCGCAGCCGTGACTCTCTCTCTCTCTCTCTCTCTCTCTCTCTCTCTCTCTCTCTCTCTCTCTCTCTCTCTCTCTCTCTCTCTCTCTCTCTCCCTCCCTCTCTCTCTCTTTCGCTTTCTGCGAAACCTCACCAGGACAAAAGCAAAAGCCAGCTAACATACAAAACATTTAATATATCAATGTTCATAAAAGACATCTAATAAGCAATAGGATCATACAACACTCCAAACTGCAGCAACCTGATAACACTCCAATATCATATCCTTGCTTCACAAATGCCCATATCATGTAGCTGTACAACTCTTGGCTAACACTTACTACTCCCTCACTGCTTGGGGCTGAAATCCTATCACACCAATACTGTATCCTTAACCCTAAACTTATATGAAACTCTGCTAGAAGCTGAAATACCTGATACATTTACATTAGTATCCCCCCAACAAAAGAAGAAATCATTCTCTCACCTTACACTGTGTCTTACATGCTAATAAACATTCAAGCACTCCCCTTATACAATTATGTGTCCACTATGAACCTCTGTTCTGCTCCTAGAGGCTCACTAATCAATGCATATATCTGGGTCCTACAAAATACCAGGAAAGGCACTTCTGCAGTTCTCCTAATCTGCTGCACAACAAAGTCCTACTCCAACATCAGTGACGCTTCTCCACTGATTTCACAAAGAAACATGTCGCTCTCCTACACTGCTTGAAGTCAACTCCTCACTATGGAGTTCTGCTCGACCACAGAGTTCAGCAAACACTTCTTCTCCAGCCTCGAAGTTCCTCCATTAACTTCTTCCCAGACAAATCGCAGGGTTCTATGACGTAGAGTGCTCAGTCCCTGGTACTCAACATGGCGCTCACACAGGTTGCCAACAAAAATCGCTATATGACTGCTTCACAAGGCTTCTTCTAGTCCTGACTTGAGTACACGGAGTCGCCTGGCAGGCTCCACACAGGAACGCCTGCTTACTTCCTTCCTCTTGAAGGCACACAATTAGAGTGCCACAAAGGTGCGACCAACACTCACTTCCAGGTCGCCTCTAATATATCCAGATCACAGAGAAATATTGTACTATGTCCCCTACAGCTTCCTTACACTTGAAAGCAAGTAGCCTTCACTCCAGCACTAACACAGGGAACTATGTTCTTCCTCCTTCCAGGAGATCAACGAAATACGACCACCTATGACGACTGCTGTGACTCAAGTGAGGTCACAACGTCCTGATAGCATCACGTCACGTCACCAAAGTATCGACGTCTCATTTCATGTCACTGATTACCAAACGCTCATCCTCTACTCGTATTTTTAAATTATTCACTGACGTTTATTATATATTTTCTTTATCTGGCCTCTTAATTTCAGGTCCGAAAAGCAGAATAACTTGGGAGGACTCGTTCCCCCCAGGCTACATGGGGTCATAACACTCCTCTCCCTTTATTTTTGAGAATTACTCTCACTGGTTAAGCTCGTGACAAAGCATCAGCCACCACATTGTCTCGTCCTCTTATATGTCTTATCTTTAGATTATATTCTTGAGGTAACAGGAACCACCAGGATGACTTCTGATTCGCATGCTTCATCTTGCTCAGGAACACCAGGGGACTATGATCTGTATTCACAGTAACCGGGTGACTTCCCCCACTTACGTATACCTCAAAATGTTTTAATGCCAGGACCAATGCCATGGTCTTCTTCTCGACTGTACTGTACGATCTCTAATGCTTTACATACTTCCTTGAAAAGAACGACACGGGGCGATAAATTTAACCCTTTTGCTGTATCAATAAAACTCTGGCCCATACATCACTGACATCCAAAAACAAAGCAAACAGTGCTCCAAAATCCAGAGATACTAACACAGGTGCCTCAGTTAATAATCTCTTGGTGTTCTCAAATGCCTCCTGTGCTACTCCATTCCATTCCCACTTCTTATTCTTAGACAACAAACTTGTCATAGGAGTGGCTACTGTGGAAAAATTCTTACAAAATTTCCAATAATATCTGATCATTCCTAAGTACTTCAACAACTCTCTCTTTCCTTTGTGTACTGGGAAATTATCGATGGTTTCAACCCTCGATCCCATTAGAGCAGCTTTACCTTGCCCTACCACACAACCTAAGTACTCCAGTCGTGCTCTTCCAAACTCACTCTTCGCCAAGTTAATTGTCATATTGGCCCTCTCTAATCGGTTGAATAAATCCAGTAGTCTGTCTACATGCTCTCTCCATAAGTCTGCAAATACTACAATATCGTCGATGTATACTGCACAACCCGTTGAGCCTTGCAACACCTGGTTCATCACTTGTTGGAAACAGCTACTGCTATTCTTCATCCCAAACAGCAATATATTATACTGGTACAATCCATCAGGTGTCACATATGCTGATCCTCTCTTTGCTTCTTTCGACAAGGAAATCTTGTAGTACACCTTCAACAGGTATATCTTTGACACATAAAGTGGACTACCAATTCAATCTATGCAATCCTCAATATGTCATATCGGGTGGGAGTCAGCGACCGAAATCATGTTCACCCTCCTATAATCTGTACAGAACTTTTTTTCAGGGATATTCCTGCGCGGGCCCTAAGCCTCTGGCTGGCCCACTAAGTGTTGCTTGTGTCTGTTTTACTTGGGCGGAGTATGAGTATTTATGACTCGTATGGTCGCTTCAGTAAGATTTTGCCATATGTGTTTAACAACATCTTCTGCTCTGTTGAATCTAAGATGAAATCTTAATGGGTTTGTAACTGCGCACTGTGTTAGATGTTCCAGTGGTCTGTCGAGCATTTCTCCACAGGGCTGACATGTACAGAACTGATACGTACCAAAGCTCTTCCTCACGAGGAGGCAATGTGAACTCCATTCGCTATCACGGATCTCTACCAGATCATTATCTAGGAAATTACTTTTTCTCATGGCCTCGGCTTTATTTAGTCTGACCCTGTAAGTGTGCTGTGTGATGGGAGCAGCATCCCCCTATCTTGACCTCGTGTACCATTCCCCAATGTCTTTTCGGTTCATCCGTAAACAGTGATCCATTCTTCCGCAAGATTCTCGCCAATTTCTGGCGCTGGTCATGCTCTAAATGACCCAACTTCTCATCTACCTCGGCTAGGCTATCCGTGTTCGACATCTTCGCTCCATCAGTCCTCTCTAGCTTAACACCTTCTTCTTCCAGTCCTTCCTCGTGCCTAATACAAAGCACGGTCACTTGTGGCGGGGTTTCCATTTGTTCCTCCTCTTCACTTGGAGCCTTATCTCGGGCGTAAGACTTCTTAAACAGGTTCACATAGCAAACCTGACTCTTCCTTAGCCGGTCGGGCATATACACTACATAATTCACTTTCCCAACACTTTCTGGATCGTATACGGTCCGCAAAATTTCAATTCATACACACTTCCCTTTTCGGACAGGAGGACTAACAACTGTTCTTCTTCTTCTCCTTGGTCCTCCCTTCATAGTTCTTGGAGGGCTAAGTACATAATACTTCCACCTGGGATGTTTTAAAATTTTTCTTGGCCAGTTCTCTGGCCCTAGAGAGTCGCTCACGAAAAGTTTTCACATACTGCCTGACGTCTATTCGCTGGCTTCCCGCTGTGAGCTGCTCCTTTAATGCACTCCCCACAGAGTGTCCGTACACTAGCTGAAATGGGGTGAATCGTAATGATTCCACCACTGCTTCCCTGATGGCAAACAATAAAGACGGCAATGTCTCGTCTCACTTATTCCCTTTCTCAGCGTAGTAGTTCTGCAGCAGGCTCTTCAGTGTTCCATGGAATCTTTCCAAAGCCCCCTTCGACTGCAGGTGGTTTGGTGATGAGCGCACTTACTCTACCTCCCATGCTTTCACAGTTTCCCTAAATAACCTAGACTGGAAAACACTTCCCTGGTCCATCTGGACTACCTCGGGCATGCCTACCCAGGCAACATAATTCTGCAGTCTATCAAAGACGGCCCGTGACGTCACTTTTCTTAGGGGGACTGCTTCCGGGAAATGTGTGGTCATTCACATAATGGTCATCAGATACTCATGGCCTTTTCTGGTCCTTGGTAACGGACCCACGCAATCCACTAGTATCCTCTGGAAAGGCTCACCAAAAGTGGAGATGGGCTTGAGAGGTGCTCTAGGTATAGCTGGTGCCGGCTTACCCACACGCTGGCATGACAAACACGTCTTACAATACTTTTCACGTCTCTCCACAAACTGGGCCAGTAAAAATGCTCCTGCACCTTCTTTAAAGTCTTAACGCCCAAGTGTCCTGCCATGTCCACGGAGTGGGCCAGTTCCATCACCCCTGCGTTAAACTCTCTTGGCCCCAACACTTGGTGTTTCTCCATCCACACTTTGTCTGCAGCAGTTCCATTTAGTCGCCGTTTCCTCATCAGAATAACATTTTCCACATAATAGAAAACCGGGTACTCAGGACACGAGTTTTCCCCTTTCGACTCTTTGATCTGGTTTTCAAATTCGGCTTGCTGGGTTCTTATCAGGTCCAATTTGCTCACGTTCCACTTCCCCAGTAGGGTCTCCTCTACTTCGGACCTCTCCATGCCCTAATTTCCACGAGCTGGACCTTTACTAAACAGCCTTGCTACTTCTACATTAGTCTCTTCCTGTAGTGGAGTCGGCAATCATGCCTCACCTTCAGTGCTTCCCTCGTCGGCAACCTCTGGCCTTGTCACTACACAGGCAGGATATACAATGACTTGGCTGTCCTATGATTCATCCCCTAGGATGCTAGCCAGGTCCACTCTGTCAGATGTCCCATCAGTACCATTGCCCTTCTGGCACTCCTCCGGCACAACTTCCACTATGAGCTCCGGCAACACCCTCGACCCGCGCAAGTCATTACCAAGGATCACTTGTATCACTGGAACAGGTATGTCAGGGCAGACTCCCAACATCACCTCTGCCAATAAATAATCTGACTTCAGCCTGACTGCACAAATGGGAATGTCACCCTCAGACAATAACCCATGCACCTTTATTTTCCGATTGCCAACTAAACGTCGATCATCCGCGATCAGGCTTCCCAGAATCAGGCTCTGATTCACACTCGTATCTCTTAGGATACTTACTTCCACTTCAGGATGGCCTTATATACTAACACAACCTTTACAGATGAACAGGCTATACCTCTCGTTCGTCAAGTTCACTTTCTGCGGTTTATCTTGCATTAAATTAACACATGCGTTTCGGGGGTCACACATTGCCAGGGTCACAACTCTTTTGCCCTGCTGACAATCTTTCATCATGTGACTATGTCTGTTACATTAATAGCATCTTACTTGGGAGAAGTCTCTTCTATATTCCCTGTGAGTGGCTTTGACTTTGTCCACTCACATTCGGGGTTCACTGCACAGGCGCACCACCTGCACTCTGCTGTGATTGGCTGGACTCCTGACTCCTCGGTACATAATTAGTCTCCCGCTTAATTCCGGCCGGCAGACTCGGCAGCTTTCCTTTACATGGTTTGAGGCCACCATACTTATTTACCTGTTCCTGACACTTTTGCCACCCCATGCTCCACTTGGTCTGCCATAATCACGTCTCACAGTTCTCTTCACTCTGCTTTCCCTCAAGCTCCGATTAGCCTCTGTAATCATATTTGTCCTATCAGCTGCATTTCTCACATTCCTCAATCCTGCCTCCTGAATCTTAAATTTCGTTTCAGGGTGTATTATTTCCAGAAATTTTTCCCTAATCATCAAGTGTTACAAATCACCATAGGATTCTACACCGACAGCTTCTATCCACCTCTCGAAATGCCTTTCCAGATCTCTCGCTGTCTCGGAAAACGTACTTGCTGAAGCCTTCATCAGCTCTCTGAAACACTTTCTAAATGCTTCATGCATTACCAGAGACGAACAATATGCTGCTCTTCACAGTCCAGTAATCATGGCATTCCTCCAAAGACAAATGGGTATACGCCTCTCTGGCAACATCGGCCAACTGTAACTGTACCACTTGAGTCTACGTTTGCGGCCATTGTCTGATGATGGCTATCTTAAAATTCTCAAAGAAGCTCTCTGACTCTTCAGGCACGAACAGTGGAATATCTTTCTCCCTAACTTTATTATCTGGCAGGAGTGATACATGTGTGGTGCTCTCTGGCAACCCACGTTCAATCCTATGCTCTGCCAATACTCTATTGCTTCAATTTTCATTTGTTTTGTTCTCTCTTTTTATCTTTCAACTAGGGCTTTCTCTTTTTCTTTCTCGTGATCCAACTCCAGTTCACTTATTCGGGGCTTTTCTTTTCTACCTCTAGTGTAGTTATCTCTTTTTTCCGCTTCATTTTTCATCTGAAGTTCTAACCTCAACTTCTCTAGTTGGAACTGCTTCTCTTCACGCTCACGTTCTCGTTGCATCTGGAGCTCTAGTTAAAATCTTTACAAGCTCCTGTTCCTGCTACTCTTGTTACTGTGGCTACTCCTAATAGTCTTACTTGATCCTTGAGATCTTACTTCATGTTATCCATTATCCTCCTTTCTACTTTCAGCTCCTTTCTGAGCTCCTTGTTCTGCCACTTCGTTCCTACTTCTCAACTGTCTGAGGATCTCATCCTTCATTGCAGCCACTTTAGATGACTTCATTTTAACTCCACATTTCTCTGCTATCTGCTTTAACTGCTCTTTGGTGGAACCCTCTATATCTTCAGGTTTGCCTAACTCTACAAACGTTTACACCTTTTCCATCCTGTCCTGTGGGTCTTCCAAAGAAAAAGAAAATCTACCTGTGATCAAACAGGCTACCTACAGTTGCAATGGGTGTGTCAGCCCACTTTCCTGAACTCAAACTGTGGGCGTGTTAATTCAATCCCGGACAGGCCCCCAATATTCTCAAGTCCGGTATATGAGCTGGTTGGGAATATAAATCTCCTGGAAGGAAGCTCTGGTTGTTGCACCAGACTGTTACTTGCATACAGGTGGACAGCATCCCCAATCACTCCCTGACAGAATAAACAGCCGACCTCAGCAGTCATACTCCCACTACCACTACCATTGGTCGAACAGCAATGGACACTGTAGTGCTTGCAATTTTTCTAGATCACCATGTACACAACTTGATCTTGGAGAGGGATTCAGCATCACCTATTTAAGGGTGCAGCTCCCAAACTGGCCTTGTTGTCGTATGTACACACACCCTACTCGAGCCGCCATGACTCCCCACTCTCTCCGTGTTTGGAATGATCTCCTAAATCCCCCTTTTGTGAATTAGTGTCTACTGTCACACTATCCTCAGCCATGACTCTCTTTCTCTCTCTCTCTCTCTCTCTCTCTCCCTCTCTCTCTCTCTCTCTCTCTCTCTCTCTCTCTCGCTTTCTGGGAAACTTCACCAAGACAAAAGCAAAAGGCAGCTAACATACAAAGCATTAAATACATTATTAAACTTTCATAATAAAAACTTATGATAAGTAATATGGTCATACAATACTCCTAACTACTACAACCCGGTAGCACTACAGTATCATATCCTGGCTTCACCAATTCTCACTGCTTGGGACTGAAATCTTGTCACAACAATACTGAATCCGCAACCCTAAAATTATCTGAAACTCTTCTTAGGGCTGAAATACCTGACAAATCTATGTAAGTATCCCCCCAACAAAAGAAGAAATCATTCTCTCACCTTACACTGCGTCTTACATGCCAATAAGCATTCAAGCACTTCCCTTATACAATCATGTTTCCACCATGAACCTCTGTTCTGCTCCTAGAGGCTCACTAATCAATGCATATATCTGGGTCCTCCAAAAATATCAGGAAAGGCACTTCTGCAGTTTTCCTAATCTGCTGCACAACAAAGTTCTACTCCAACATCAGTGACGCTTCTCCACTGATTTCACAAAGAAACATGTCGCTCTCCTACACTGCTTGAAGTCAACTCATTCCTATGGAGTTCTGCTCTACCACAGAGTTCAGCAAACACTTCTTCTCCAGCCTCGAAGTTCTCCCATTAACTTCTTCCCAGACAAATTGCAAGGATCTAAGACTTATGGCATTCACTCCCTGGTACTCAACATGGCGCTCACACAGGCTGCCAACAAAAATCGCTATATGACTGCTTCACAAGGCTTCTTCTAGTCCTGACTTGAGTACACGGAGTCGCCTGGCAGGCTCCACACAGGAACGCCTGCTTACTTCCTTCCTCTTGAAGGCACACAATTAGAGTGCCACAAAGGTGCGACCAACACTCACTTCCAGGTCGCCTCTAATATATCCAGATCACAGAGAAATATTGTACTATGTCCCCTACAGCTTCCTTACACTTGAAAGCAAGTAGCCTTCACTCCAGCACTAACACAGGGAACTATGTTCTTCCTCCTTCCAGGAGATCAACGAAGTCCGACCAACTATGACGACTGATGTGACTCAAGTGACGTCACAACGTCCTGATAGCGTCACGTCACATCACCAAAGTATTGACATCCCAATTTCTGTCACTTATTACCAGACGATCATCCTCTGCTCGAATTTTTAATTAGTCACTGGTGTTTATTATATATTTTCTTCCTCTGACCTATTTATTTCAGGTCCGGAAAGCAGAATAACTCTCACTGCGTGGACTCGTTCCACCCAGGCTACATAGTAGATGTAGTAGATATGATTGATGAAAATAGATGTGATTGATGAAAAATAGGTCGACAGTTGGTACACTGGACAATATACGATCAGAAAGGCGAGGTCCAAGAGGTAAAGGTGAGGTCCTAGAGGTAACATCTGGATCCTGTTAGCGCATATGGTTGATTCATGCTATTAATATACACACACACATACACAAATTCAGCACATTGCACACTAGCTGTCTGTCTGTCTGCCTGTCTGTGTCTCTATTTTACAGACCAAGTACAATAGAAAGTTCTGGATATATACATGTTTTTTTGTGCATAGTCGTTGGAAATATTGTCCGGAAGCAATCCTCCCCCCCCCTGTTACCCTCTTCCTCCATTTAATTCTTGGTGCCGTAATAAATCACCCCCCCCCATGCCCCGCCCCATCCCCTCAGCCTCATTAAGACATCAGCCCACCCCACCCCCTCCCCCCCCCAACTACTCTGCTCACCCTGTACGTCATCCCTAATATTCATTAACGATCAACGAGCACATAAACCTCACTGGACAATTTTGTAAGACACAAAATTTGGGAGAAATCTATTACGCCTGTTAAGCAAGTTTTAGAAATTACCTTTTCGTTGTATTTCGTCCTTGTCTTCTTGCTTTTATATGGTCCGTCGTATTCCTCCTTCACCTAATGTTCCTCTACTCTTTTATATGTGGCATCATACTGCTGTGAGGGTTTTACAGTAGGTAGTACAGGGAATGCACCAGGAAGTGATGTGGTGGAGGCTGACTCCATACACAGTTTCAAATGTAAATATGATAAAGCTCGAGAAGCTCAGGAATCCGTACACCAGTAGATTGACGCTTGAGAGACGGGACCACAGAGCAAAGCTCAACCCCCGCAAGCACAACTAGGTGAGTACAACTAGGGGGAGTGAGTTGTAATATGCGAGTGAGTACTCGCCTAGTACAGCTAGGCGAGTACAATATTTTGATCATATCAGATAACTGCTTCAAAGATTGAAAGGTGTTCTCTTTCTGTTTTCCTAAGGAGACTAAAGCATCCCTCATATCTGGGTCTCACACAACTACTCACTGAAGCTGTGATTACTTGCGACTTTCAAATTCATAACATTCCCTCACATTTAGAATATCAACAATCATTAGCGTATGTATAAAATGCCATTCATTTATTCCCACTAAATAATACGTAAACTTAATTACGTCTTCAATAACACTCGCATCATATTCATTAAAATGAGTGAAAAGTTTTAATGGAAATTGTTTTACTAATAATAATCAAATAGTTTTCTAAACAATTTTACAGACTTAACAATTCGTAGAGTACTAGTAAATGTTATATATGCGTCGCAAAATATATATTACCGTTGATTGGAAAATAATTCACTGTCCAGTGGTGTTACTCAGTTAAAAGTACTCATTCTATCCGCGAGCGTCAGCAGGAAGGGCTGAAGCAGACCTCTTCACAAGCACCATTATGATAGTCTACAACACGCAAGGTACACCTAGAGCACTGCGCTCGTCAAGCGTTCATCAATGCAACTACACTCATTGCGGTGCATTGTGTGTTGGTAAGATGTTCGGATACACACCTTGGAGACCTTTGTTGATCAGTGCGTGTAATTCCTCCACTTATTGAACCATCTTTCCCTGAAACTGCGGAAACACGACAATAACAGTGACCATCCAATGTCGCCATCTTCCTCTCTAGCTTGGGACAGTAGTCCCGGTGACGCCAGCCTGTGCCCACTACACCTGCCCTCCTCACCTCCCACAAACATCCGTCATAAACAAGGCTAAATTCTCTCCTCTAATTGGTAATTATTATTTCTTAACTTTTTTGTTTTCCAATATGATAATTTTTTCGTTCATCTTGATTAATGGTGTTGATAGCCAGGCGTCTCGCCAGACCCTCAGACGCCGGAGGTATACGGTAAAACCTGGACTTGTGTGTGATGTTAAACTTCTTACACTTAGACGGAATTTATTAATTCCTGAACCGTCGGGTCAGTCTCATGAGTAATGACTCCTTTCATTGTACTATGTTGTTACATATTTGAGCTGGCTTGGGTGGAGTATATGGAGGTGGCTGGGGTGTAATATGTGAACTTGTTATAGGTGGTACCTGTGGAGTTGTTGTGGGTGGCATATTTGGAGTCGGCCACTTGAGATGTGGATCTGCACAAAATAACCTGTTTTTTTACATTTTATTTTTAATGTTGTTAATTTAATATGAATTTAAGTTTATAAATGGGTTACTATTATTTAAATCTTTTTTCTCGGTCAAGTTTATTTCACAAAAGAAAAATCATGTGTGTATATGGTGTGTGCCCTACACAGGGCTTAATTGAAAGGGATATTAATAGAGCTATAGAAACCGGAATTTTAATTTGAAATTTTTGATTATAATTGATTTAGTTTAAATTGATGAAATGGATAAATAGTGGTCCAGGGTTATAGTTGTGGGGAATGAGTGTCCAGTTATCGCCTTTGATGATTTGACCAACAGCATGTTGAGAGCCGGCGCTCAAGGGAGGTTACGCCTCGCTTGGTTAGATGGGATTAAAGCCTTACAGGCGCTCACTTTTGTCTCCCAATAAAAACACACTCTCAGCTTGGGTGTTTTTTCTACATCGTTGTTAGTATTTTGTTCTCTGCTCAATGGCTAATTGATGCCATTGTGGTAAAAGGGTTCGGGCATTGTTAGAACATTAGACAAGCTCAAGCATTGATTAAACAGACACAGGAGTCATTATGGCTGGGTATAAATAGACATTGCTGCGTACTGGGTAATAATCCTCAAGTTTTTGTTTTAACTTAAGTGTTTTAACAAATTTAGATATTGGCTACAAATAACCTGCAATTCTCATCAATAAACAAAATAAATAACAAATTGCATCATCTTGAGGCATTTCTTTATTTTTGTTAGAGTCTTGTTACTTTGTGTTGTCACGTGTCCACCAGAAGTTGCTCCACCCTTGAGGAGGCCTTGTCGGGCCAGGGGGACCGGGCCGCGGGGACAGTGAGTTCCGAAATCATCGCAAGGTACCCGCAATGCGCACACAATCTACATTTCCCCAACATCAGTAGGAGAAATCAAATAATAAAATATTTTATTGGAGAAATAAAATTCTCAAATAAAATAATAGTAATTTTATTGCAATTGTTGGTTTTATTTAAAATATCAATAAATAACCACGCAATCCGGCCCCAGACCAAGTCCATTCTATCCAGCGGTCGACCCCAAAGACGTAGTCATCAATTTTAACATTACTATTTATTGTTTATTTATTCAAAACAGAACTTTTCTCAAATACAAATTAATATTAATATGTATTAGCATATTATACATATTTAGGCACTAGTTAGGTTAGGTTAGCTGTTTAGGTACTGTTGACGATTATCTGTATTTGCAGTACGTGGGCAATCCGTCCTCGACTTGAGTCCATTCCATCCAGCGGTCGACCCCACAGACTCATTCATAACTTTTTGACATGCTGTTCATTCAAAACAGGAATTTTCTCAAATATAAATTAATATCGTAAATCATATTGTGCATATATATGCATAGGTTAGGTTAGGTGTTTAGGTTCTGTTGGTGACTATTTGTATTTGTATTACGTGGGTGAAGCATTTACAGTGTTGTGGTACGAACAAAAATCGTCAGTGAAGAACTTGTTCCGGAAGTGTTCGGACGAAATCAGTTGTGAGTCGTGTGTAAACCTTTTTTCATTTATTAGCAGGGGGATTGGCGAGTGATTGGAATGTTCTATGGCCCTTTGCTTAAAAGATGGGATGAACCACAAGTATTCCCAGCCCGTCCTCCAAACAAAGACCCAAAAGTGACTCCATCCACCGGCCAAACCCCCTGTTTATGAATGAAAAGCGGTTTACACACGACTCACAACTGATTTCGTTCGAACACTTCCGGAACAAGTGCTTCACTGACGAACTTAGTTCAAACCACAACGCTGTAGATGCTTCACCCACGTACTGCAAATACAAATAATCGCCAAGAGAACCTAAACACCTAACCTAACCTAACCTTTGCCTATATGCACACTTTTAATATTAAAATATTAATTTATATTTGAGAATACTCCCGTTTTGAATGAACAGCATATTCAGAATTTATGAATGCCTCTGTGAGGTCGACCGCCAGATGTAATGGATTTGAGTCGAGGAGAGGTTGAGTATTCCTCCACCAGCGTGGCTCCACACACACCTGTGGGCGTCCCCCGAGGTAACTGAGGACAGTATTGTATACCGGAAAACACTGAACAGCTCGAGACGTTGTTTTTATTTATGTTGTTATTGTGTAAACTGGAACACCTTTATTATAGTGGGCCCCAAAGTGGCATTAAATATCTGACTCGTGGCAACTGCTCAGGTACCAGTAAGATGTCCGCGAATAGAGCTGCTGTCGTTGAATGAAAAGATATCTGCTTCACCCTCCGGAAGGCATGGAGTATATGACCTTATGACATATGACCGCAAGGTTGCAAGCTCTCTCCCCAAAAGCTATTTTACAGCATTACACTAATTGGTTTTTCCCAAAGACATGATCCGATAATCAATAGTTTATGTCTAGGTCCTCTTTTTTTTTTTATTACTCGGAGTGGTAATTGTATTTCTTAGAGTGTTAATATATATTTTGTGAGTCGGCAGTTATTTGTGGAGAACAGTTAACCAGTTTTGCCGACATGTGTATTAATGTCCCCGTGGCGTAGTGGTAAGACGCTCGCCTGGCGTTTCGCGAGCGTTTTGGCCTGGGTTCGTATCCTGGCCGTGGAGGATTTACTGGGCGTCAATACTTAACTGAAGCCTCTGTTTACTCAACGGTAAAATGATTACCTGATTTTTAAGCGATTTGGCGGGTCGTATTCCGGGCAAAGCTGGGATTAAGGACTTGCCCGAAACGATATGCGTGCTAGTGGCTGTACAAGAATGTAAAAACTCATATATAATGTGTGTGTGTATATATATAATATATATAATATAATTATATATATAATATAATTATATATATATATAATTATATATAATATACATTATATATATATATATATATATATATATATATATATATATATATATATATATATATATATATATATATATATATATATATATATATGTCGTACCTAGTAGCCAGAACGCACTTCTCTGCCTACAATGCAAGGCCATATTTGCCTAATAAGCCAAGTTTTCATGAATTAATTGTTTTTCGACTACCTAACCTACCTAACCTAACCTAACTTTTTCGGCTACTTAACCTAACCTAACCTATAAAGATAGGTTAGGTTAGGTTAGGTAGGGTTGGTTAGATTCGGTCATATATCAACGTAAATTTTAACTCCAATAAAAAAAAATTGACCTCATACATAATGAAATGGTTAGCTTTATCATTTCATAAGAAAAAAATTAGAGAAAATATATTAATTCAGGAAAACTTGGCTTATTAGGCAAATCGGGCCATGCATGGTAGGCCGAGAAGTGCGTTCTGGCTATTAGGTACGACATATATATATATATGTATATATATATATATATATATATATATAATATATATATATATATATATATATATATATATATATATATATATATAATATATATATATAATGTGTATGTATTAGTAGTAGGCATCCATCAATTCCGTGGGGTTATAAGAGTTGTGCCCTGGGTGTCTCGTTGTTGTAGTGTAGTTGGATGCAGCGCCTGCTGTGGCTGTGAAGGTCAACCCAAGAATGACAGTCCGGACTGCAGCGAGCGCAGATAAACGCCAAAGCGGGAGCGTCTGACAGTGGTCGAGACCTCCTCTGAAGTCTATTATCCTCCGCCTGCCTCTTCAGTTCATCTTCTAATTGCTGGAGTCCCTTCTGCACTTTACACCTCCAGGCAGATCTGTCCGCAGCTGCTGCCTCCCAAGTGTTGATGTCGAAGTTCAGCTGCTTGAGGTCGCGTTTGCAGGCGTCTTTGAAACGCAGCTGAGGTCTTCCGGTGGGCCTCCTTCCTGATGCCAGTTCTCCATACAAGAGGTTCTTTGGTATGCGGCCATCGACCATGCGTGTGACATGTCCCAGCCATCGCGTGCGTCTCTGTTTCAGGAGAGTGAACATTGAAGGGACTCCTGTTCTCTAGAGCACTGTGTTGTTGGTGACGTGGTCTTTCCACGTGATGTCTAGGATGCGTCTCGGGTTCCACATGTGAAAGGTATTGAGCCGTCTCTCCTGGCGAGAGAGCAGGGTCCAGGATTCCGAGCCTTAGAGAAGTGTACTCACCACACATGCCATATAGACTTAAGCCTTGGTGTGTACTGTCAGTTTGGAATTTCCCAGACGTGCTTTGTGAGCCTGGCCAGTGTTGTTGCGGCCTTCCCGATACGCCTGTTGAGCTCAGTGTCCAGGGAAAGGGTGTCTGAGATTGTGGAGCCCAGGTACACAAACTCGTGGACTGCCTCCAGCACATAGTCTGCTATATTTATACAGGGTAGCTCATTGACATCTTGTCCCATCACCTGTCTCTTCTTCAGGCTGATTGTCAGGCCGAATGCGGAACAGGCTGCAGCAAAGCGATTGAGTAGCTGCTGCAGGCCTTCTGATGTGTGGTAATACATATATATATATATATATATATATATATATATATATATATATATATTATATATATGTCGTACCTAGTAGCCAGAACGCACTTCTCAGCCTACTATGCAAGGCCCGATTTGCCTAATAAGCCAAGTTTTCTTGAATTAATATATTTTCTCAAATTTTTTTCTTATGAAATGATAAAGCTACCCATTTCATTATGTATGAGGTCATTTTTTTTTATTGGAGTTAAAATTAACGTAGATATATGACCGAACCTAACCAACCCTACCTAACCTAACCTATTTTTATAGGTTAGGTTAGGTAGTCGAAAAAAAATCAATTCATGAAAACTTGGCTTATTAGGCAAATTGGGCCTTGCATAGTAGGCTGAGAAGTGCGTTCTGGCTACTTGGTACGACATATATATATATAACGTTATGCATAAATAGGCATAGGTTAGGTGTTTCGGTTCTGTTGGCGATAATTTGTATTACGTGGGTGAAGCATTTACAGGAGCCCGTCCTCTAAACAAAGACCCAAAAAGTGATTCCATCCACCAGGCAAACTACCTGTTTATGAAAGAAAAATGATTTACACACGACTCACAACTGATTTCGTTCGAACATTTCCGGAACAAGTGCTTCACAGACGAATTTTTTTTAAACCACAACGCTGTAAATGCTTCACCCACGTACTTCAAATACAAATAATCGCCAACAGAACGTAAACACCTAACCTAACCCAACCTATGCCTGTATATAAACGATATGCTAATATTACACACATAAATTACAATAGTGTGATGCATCAAATGAACAAATCCACAAGGGCCGTGACGAGGATTCGAACCTACGTTGTAGGTTTTACCATGTCATAGCTCAGTCGATTAAGGCAGCGTCTGGGATGCTCCCGGACGTAGGTTCGATTCCTCATCACGGCCCTTGTGGATTTGTTAATATGCTAATATACTGTAATACTAACTTATATTTGAGAAAATTCACGTTTTGAATGAACAGCATGTTAAAATTTATGAATAGCTCTGTGGGGTCGACCGCTGGATTTTTTTTATTGATATATAGAAGAGTTCTTACATTCTTGAACACCCACTAGTACGCATAGCGTTTCAGGTACGTCCCTAATTCTATGTTCCCTGGAATTCGACCCCCGCGAAGAATCGTTTTTACAACGAAGTACCCATTTTACTGTTGAGTTAATTAGAGGCTACCGTTAAGGATTTGCGCCCAGTAAATCATCCCTGGCCAGGATACGAACTCGGGACAAAGCGCTCGCGGAACGCCAGGCGAGCGTCTTACCACTACGCCATGGAAACTGCTGACTACTGCTACTGCTGACAAACTGCTGCTGACGGAGACTAATAGACTTAAGTCGAGAATGGGTTGTTTACAGTGTCGTAGCTCGAACAAAAGTCGTTAGTGAAGCACCTTGTTCCGGAAGTGTTCGGATGTCATCAGTTGTGAGTCGTTTGTAAACCGTTTTTCATTCATAAACAGGGAGTTTGGCGAGTGCATGGAATCACTTTTGTGTCTTTGTTCAGAGGACAGGCTGATCAGGGCATGCTACTTGTTGACTACTGGAGTTGAGCCCTGGCGGCCGTGGAGTGAGGACGTCTTGCCGACGCTCCCTGGTTGTTTTTTTTTTTTTTGCCGATTTGGTCATCAGGTGGTGTGGGCGTCTCTGCCCTCCCAGCTGTTGCTATCTGGCTGCGAGTTGACATGGCGAGTTTGACATGGGTGGCCATCTTCCCCCTGTTGTGTGTATGAACTCTGTGGGCCTGGAGTTCACTAGTCGGGCTGGATATCCGGAAATCGAGGTGGTTATGTGTGACATGCTTCGTATCCCGGTGGAGGCTATCTTCGGTGTGGAGCTTGTAACAGCCCACCGGGTTGTTCTCAAGTTCGTGAGGGAGGAGGAGAACCGGGACTTCCTCCATCGTTACGAGGGGAATACGTTGCCGTTGCCGGGTGGTCCGGCTCTGTGGCAATTTCGGACCGTAGTGGTGCCCTGACTTATGTCAGTGTCCATGGGGTGCCCCTGGAGTTTCCTGAAGACCTCCTCAGACGTTACTTCGGGAGGTTTGGTGCTGTTGTAAGCGTGCGGGTGAACACGCTTTCCTCGGGGAGGTATGCTGGAAGGCGTACGAACATTCGTACCGTAGGAATGCACCTGGGGTCGGATGTACCATCTTCTGTCCGGCTTATGGGATACTACGTCTGGGTGTATTATGCCCAGCAAACCTGTACCTGTTTCCGTTGTGGCCTGTTTGGCCATCAGGCTGCCGGGTGCTTTGAGGCCCCAGCTACTCCTGTCAACTTGTTCCGGGAAGAGTTTTTTCACTGCTCCCTCTGGAGGAGGACTCTAGGGATGAGGAGGTGAGCGTCCCTTTAGCTGCTGTGGCTCCCCCTGCGTCACCCGACGTGCCTCCGGTTGTTCCTGTCCCTCCTCCGGGTATTGCAGTGCTGTCGGATGGTC
Organism: Procambarus clarkii; assembly: GCF_040958095.1. Taxonomy (NCBI): domain Eukaryota; kingdom Metazoa; phylum Arthropoda; class Malacostraca; order Decapoda; family Cambaridae; genus Procambarus; species Procambarus clarkii. The sequence goes on along the minus strand of NC_091191.1, from coordinate 25,427,546 downwards.
TACCTGCTCCAGTCACTGTCCCCGCTGCTCCTGTCGGCCTTCCTGGTGCTCACTGTGAGGCGTCGCTGTCTTCTCTCTCATCTTCGGATGCTGCGCCAGGCCCTGTGTCTGTGCCTCGGGTCCCGGCTGTGCTGGGTGCTGGGGTGGCTGCGGAGCCTCCTGCTGTGTGTGGCCCGGTTCCACCTGTGGTAGAGGCTGCTGATATTGTGCGTCGGCAGCGGTTCGTCCGGCTGGTAGTGCCCATGCTTCTGGGTCCGCATCCGGCTCGGAAGATATCCGCCAGGAGCCCAAGCGTTCCTGGCTTTTGTCTTCTGTTTGGGCTGATGTGGGTGACTTCAGTGACTGTGGGTCTTCGGGTGTTGAGGTGGATCCGGATGCATCGATGTCTACGGAGTTAGTGATGGCGGAGGTCCATGTGCCTGCTGGTGCTGGTGCCCGTGTCTCGGACGTGCCTTCTGTTCTTTCGCCACCTGGGGGCTCTCCGCAGTGGGGGTTGGGGGGTTGGTGGCTTCTGCTGCCAGAGTTGGTATGGATGCTGGTCCTGGGCGTGGTCTGGTGGTTATATACGGAAGGATGCGCGCTGTCCAGTGCCCGTGGCCGCGGGTGCCCCTGTGGTGGTGCCCTATGTCAAGCTCGCTCCTCTGACGGTGAGCGTTAGGGACCTGGAGGACGTGTTGCTGGCGTCTGTGATGCCGCCGGGTCACTGGGCGTTGATTGCCGAGTTGATGCTGTCTGATGAACCGGACTGCTTTCATGCTGGGCGGATTCCTAGCATGTGGGGACGCATGGCGACTACTCGCCTCGTCAGAAATACCATCTGGGTCCCATGTTTGCGGGCGTTTGTTGCCGGGGTTCCGGAGGCTATGGCTTCCCCAGTGGATGAGCTAGACCCTAGGCGGTGGTTGCTCTGGGTGGCGTTCCATGTGCGGTTCCCGCAGGGCCGGTTCCCGGGCAAGTATGTTCCCTGATTACCTGTTTCTTTGCTTTATGTAGTGCTGTACGTGCCCCTCTGGCTGTATGTTTGCCCAATTGTGTTATGTGCTCGTGCCTCTCCCTTTGTTGCGAGGCCGGTTAGATGTGAGTGTTCTTGTTTATGTTTGTATTGTAATGTTATTGTGCCCTCTTTTTTATTTATGTATATTTTGTTTTTCTTGTTCTATTTCATGTTTATAAGATTGCATTACTTGTGCGTCATTGATTATGTTTGTTTTGTTTCATGTGTTATTATGTTTTGTGCATTGCTTGCTTGTTTACATTGTTTTCTCTTTGTGTTATGTTCTTGTCTTGATGTATGCTGTTTTTCTCTAGGTATGGTAATTGTTGTACTGTGTTGTCGGTCCTTCTGGCCGGTGTTTTTTTGTTTTGCTTTGTTATTGTTTCCTCTGTTGTTTTATTGTATTTATTGTATTTCCTTTGCATGCTTGCATGTAAAAAAAAAAAAAAAAAAACTTGTTGACTACCCGAAGAAAGTTCGAGTATTTCCTTACCTTTCATCTCGGTTTATGCTTACAGATCCCCACATTTATCCCAATTTCTCTCGATTTCATGGGCCTGTACATACTTATTTCCGTCAGTTCTTATCATGTCAGTATCTCCGCTCCATCTGTCACCTACGGCTGTGAGCCTGAGTTCCTTTTAACCTGCTTGCTACTTGTTAACCTGGAGATTACTAGACGTGCTCAGTTTCTCTGTATTATCTTTAGTATAGTTTTGTACATGAGGAGGTGCGATTTCAAGGGTTCACCACAGATGTGGAGACGCTGATGTGAGTGTGCGTTAACTTTTTGCCGTAGTATGTCTGCGTCATGGTGGTTGTAGGCCTTTTTTTTTTGTTTTTGTTTTAGGAGAGAGAGAGAGAGGGAGGGGGGGGGGAACAGATTTAGAAAGCGAGGGAAGAGGGAAAGATAAGGGGAAAGGTGAGGGGAGGGGAGTGGGAAGGAGAAACGAAAGGAGGGGGAAAAGCGACGGAGAGGGGAGAGGGGAAGGGGGAAAAGGAGTGTGGGGAATGAGAGGGAGAGGGAGAGAAGAGAGAGAAAAACGGGGGTGAGCAAGGAAGAAAGATCACAAGGGAGGGAGGGTGGAGGATGGGGAGGAAGAGAGGAAGGGTGGAGGATGGGGAGGGAGGGAGGGTGAAGGATGAGGGAAGAAGAAAGGGAGGAGGATGGGGAGGAAGGGTGGAGGATGGGGAGGAAAGGAGAAAGAAGGGGGAAGCGATGCCCCTTCCCCCTCCGTTAACACCAACACACAACATACACCTCCCCCCAATCAACAGGAGCTCGTTTGTTCATTTTTCCTCCTAATTCATTCCACCACAATTTCCCTTTCACCTTCTCTCCCTTCCCCTCCACATCTAATATCCATATCCCCCTCCACTCCTATTTCCCTCTACCATTCGTTAACTCCTCTCCTCCCCACCATAAACTATCGCTATTTCAAGAGTTACCAGCCACTTGCTCTTACTAACCATTCCCCTTCAAGGCTATCACTTTACCTCCCTCTGCTGCTTTGCTTCCTACCCACTAGAGCCTACCACCGCCGCTCAATGTCCCTCACACCCATCACTGTGGCTTCCTACCCCTTCCATGTCTCGCGCCTCTTTCCCCACCCTGCTTCCCCTCTCGTCTCATCCTAACCACAAACAATCACGTTTACAAAAAGTGTATCGTGAACCGACACAAAGCCAGACATGTCCTGTCGTATACAAACGCCACTTCTTGTGGGACCGTCAAGGCTGTTGCTGACGTGCCCATGAGAGGAGGACGGGGTAATGGGGCGCACTGGGATAATGGTGAGAAAGGTTAATGGGTCGAAAAGGGTAATGGTGGAGATGGGGTGCAGAAAAATGTTAGAAATAGGGAAGTTAAATATAAGTTATGATAGGAAGCGAGTTGTCTTTCATGCTGACACGATGCTCGAATGTTTGGAAACTGTGCGTTCAATACTCGGCGTCGAGTTTATTCTCGCAATAGAGAAAATATCGAGTTTTGATTCTTGCCACCGGAGGCGGCTGTAGTTTATTGTACTCCCTGTGCTCATCCTGTGAGCAATAGCGCATAAAAGATGACAAATCAGACCAAATGAAAAACTGAGTTGATAAATGATAGAACATTTATAATTTGGAAAGTTTAGATAAAACTATAGTACATTAGCTTCCATTTCAGCTTCCATTTAGAATACAATATTTGTATTAGTTAATATTATAAATTTTGAATCTGCTATAACTATTCACAACTATATTAATATGAAAATAATGATGCAATAAATCAGGAAATTAAGAAGTCATTAATAATTTTAAGTATATAATATATATACAATTTCACCGTGCCCACCTTGACACCGTGTCCACATTGACACCGTGTCCACATTGACACCGTGCCCACCTTGACACCGTGGCCACCTTGACACCGTGCCCACCTTGACACCGTGCCCGCCATGACACCGTGTCCACATTGACACCGTGCCCACCTTGACACCGTGCCCACCTTGACACCGTGCCCACCTTGACACCGTGCCCACCTTGACACCGTGCCCGCCATGACACCATGTCCACATTGACACCGTGTCCACAGTGACACCGTGTCCACATTGACACCGTGTCCACATTGACACCGTGCCCACCTTGACACCGTGGCCACCTTGACACCGTGCCCACCTTGACACCGTGCCCGCCATGACACCATGTCCACATTGACACCGTGTCCACATTGACACCGTGCCCACCTTGACACCGTGCCCACCATGACACCGTGCCCACCATGACACCGTGCCCACCTTGACACCGTGCCCACCTTGACACCGTGCCAACCATGACACCGTGCCCACAATGACACCGTGCCCACAATGACACCGTGCCCACAATGACACCGTGCCCACCATGACACCGTGCCCACCATGACACCGTGCCCACCATGACACCGTGCCCACCATGACACCGTGCCCACCATGACACCATGCCCACCATAACACCGTGCCCACCATGACATTATGCCCACCATGACACCGTGCCCACCATGACACCGTGCCCACCATGACACCGTGCCCACCATGACACCGTGCCCACCATGACATTATGTCCACCATGACACCGTGCCCACCATGACACCGTGTCCACATTGACATCATTCCCACCTTGACACCGTGCCCACCATGACACCGTGTCCACATTGACACCGTGTCCACATTGACACCGTGCCCACCTTGACACCGTGCCCACCTTGACACCTTGCCCACCATGACACCGTGCCCACCTTGACACCGTGCCCACCTTGACACCGTGCCCACCATGACACCGTGCCCACCTTGACACCGTGCCCACCTTGACACCGTGCCCACCATGACACCGTGCCCACCATGACACCGTGCCCACCATGACACCGTGCCCACCATGACACCGTGCCCACCATGACACCGTGCCCACCATGACATTATGCCCACCATGACACCGTGCCCACCATGACACCGTGTCCACATTGACATCATTCCCACCTTGACACTATGCCCACCATGACACAGTGTCCACCATGACACCGTGCCCACCTTGACACCGTGCCCACCTTGACACTGTGCCCACCTTGACACTGTGCCCACCTTGACACTGTGCCCACCTTGACACCGTGCCCACCATGACACCGTGCCCACCATGACACCGTGCCCACCATGACACCGTGCCCACCATGACACCGTGCCCACCATGACACTATGCCCACCATGACACTATGCCCACCATGACACCGTGCCCACCTTGACATCGTACCCACAATGACACCGTGCCCACCTTGACACCGTGCCCACCTTGACACCGTACCCAAGGTGTGTGTGGTGACGGTGTGTGTGGTGACGGTGTGTGTGTGGTGACGGTGTGTGTGGTGAAGGTGTGTGTGGTGAAGGTGTGTGTGGTGAAGGTGTGTGTGGTGAAGGTGTGTGTGGTGAAGGTGTGTGTGGTGAAGGTGTGTGTGTGGTGAAGGTGTGTGTGGTGAAGGTGTGTGTGGTGAAGGTGTGTGTGTGGTGAAGGTGTGTGTGTGGTGAAGGTATGTGTGGTGAAGGTGAGTGTGGTGAAGGTGTGTGTGGTGAAGGTGAGTGTGGTGAAGGTGTGTGTGGTGAAGGTGAGTGTGGTGACGGTGTGTGTGGTGACGGTGAGTGTGGTGACGGTGTGTGTGGTGACGGTGAGTGTGGTGACGGTGTGTGTGGTGACGGTGTGTGTGGTGACGGTGTGTGTGGTGACGGTGTGTGTGGTGACGGTGTGTGTGGTGACGGTGTGTGTGGTGACGGTGTGTGTGGTGACGGTGTGTGTGGTGAAGGTGAGTGTGGTGAAGGTGTGTGTGGTGAAGGTGAGTGTGGTGAAGGTGAGTGTGGTGACGGTGTGTGTGGTGACGGTGTGTGTGGTGAAGGTGTGTGTGGTGAAGGTGAGTGTGGTGACGGTGTGTGTGGTGACGGTGAGTGTGGTGACGGTGTGTGTGGTGACGGTGTGTGTGGTGAAGGTGTGTGTGGTGAAGGTGTGTGTGGTGACGGTGTGTGTGGTGACGGTGTGTGTGGTGACGGTGTGTGTGGTGACGGTGTGTGTGGTGACGGTGTGTGTGGTGACGGTGTGTGTGGTGACGGTGTGTGTGGTGACGGTGTGTGTGGTGACGGTGTGTGTGGTGACGGTGTGTGTGGTGAAGGTGTGTGTGGTGAAGGTGTGTGTGGTGAAGGTGTGTGTGGTGAAGGTGTGTGTGGTGAAGGTGTGTGTGGTGAAGGTGTGTGTGGTGAAGGTGTGTGTGGTGAAGGTGTGTGTGGTGAAGGTGTGTGTGGTGAAGGTGTGTGTGGTGAAGGTGTGTGTGGTGAAGGTGTGTGTGGTGAAGGTGTGTGTGGTGAAGGTGTGTGTGGTGAAGGTGTGTGTGGTGAAGGTGTGTGTGGTGAAGGTGTGTGTGGTGAAGGTGTGTGTGGTGAAGGTGAGTGTGGTGAAGGTGAGTGTGGTGACGGTGAGTGTGGTGAAGGTGTGTGTGGTGAAGGTGAGTGTGGTGACGGTGTGTGTGGTGACGGTGAGTGTGGTGACGGTGTGTGTGGTGACGGTGTGTGTGGTGACGGTGTGTGTGGTGACGGTGTGTGTGGTGACGGTGTGTGTGGTGACGGTGTGTGTGGTGAAGGTGTGTGTGGTGAAGGTGTGTGTGGTGAAGGTGTGTGTGGTGAAGGTGTGTGTGGTGAAGGTGTGTGTGGTGAAGGTGTGTGTGGTGAAGGTGTGTGTGGTGAAGGTGTGTGTGGTGACGGTGAGTGTGGTGACGGTGTGTGCGGTGACGGTGTGTGCGGTGACGGTGTGTGCGGTGACGGTGTGTGCGGTGACGGTGTGTGCGGTGAAGGTGTGTGCGGTGAAGGTGAGTGTGGTGAAGGTGAGTGTGGTGAAGGTGAGTGTGGTGAAGGTGAGTGTGGTGAAGGTGAGTGTGGTGACGGTGTGTGTGGTGACGGTGTGTGTGGTGACGGTGTGTGTGGTGACGGTGTGTGTGGTGACGGTGTGTGTGGTGACGGTGTGTGTGGTGACGGTGTGTGTGGTGACGGTGTGTGTGGTGAAGGTGTGTGTGGTGAAGGTGTGTGTGGTGACGGTGTGTGTGGTGACGGTGTGTGTGGTGACGGTGTGTGTGGTGACGGTGTGTGTGGTGACGGTGTGTGTGGTGACGGTGTGTGTGGTGACGGTGTGTGTGGTGACGGTGTGTGTGGTGAAGGTGTGTGTGTGTGGTGAAGGTGTGTGTGTGTGGTGAAGGTGAGTGTGGTGACGGTGTGTGTGGTGACGGTGAGTGTGGTGACGGTGTGTGTGGTGACGGTGTGTGTGGTGACGGTGTGTGTGGTGACGGTGTGTGTGGTGAAGGTGTGTGTGGTGAAGGTGTGTGTGGTGACGGTGTGTGTGGTGACGGTGTGTGTGGTGACGGTGTGTGTGGTGACGGTGTGTGTGGTGACGGTGTGTGTGGTGAAGGTGTGTGTGGTGAAGGTGTGTGTGGTGAAGGTGGGTGTGGTGACTGTGGGTGTGGTGACTGTGGGTGTGGTGACTGTGGGTGTGGTGACTGTGGGTGTGGTGACGGTGGGTGTGGTAAAAGTGAGATGCGTGATGGTGAGTAGATGTGATGATGCGTAAGTGTTGATGGTGAGCAACTTGCCGGAGAGTAGATGGGTGTAATGAACATGAGTGGGTGTTGTGAGGGTGGGCGGGCCTCCCGCCCACCCTCATCCCCCCATAAGTACCACCCATAACACAAACACATCCTAAATTAGGCCATTAACGCAGTAATTAGCGTCGGTGGTTATTACAGAGGGACGTTAACACCCTCTGGAATGTAAAACACAAGATTTATTAACCTCTTCCCAGCGAGTGTTCGCACATAAATTATCTCGTTCTGTTAACAATTCACAAATAACGAAGCTGGCGAGTGTATGCACGCACTCGAAGTTTATTCTGCTAATATTTATTCATTGTTAGAGTGTGTCAATCCAGTTTCCTTTACTGAAGGAATATCGTGTAATAATATGAAGGATAATGTGTTATATCATTCTGGTGTGCTAGAGCCTGTGTCTACAGCTGTGCTAGGACATGTGCAGAGTGCGTTCATTGTCTTCAAACTGCTGAACTTGAGTCAATCTTTTATGTGCGTCTTAGATTGTGGTGATAAACTGAGTTTATACGTGTGTGTGTGTGTGTGTGTGTGTGTGTTTAGCAGCGTATATGTGTACGTGCGTGTGTTTACCTTGGTCGATGTCCACAGTCGTGGTCTTTAACGAGCCTGGCCTGAGGACAGGTTGAAATACAAATAATTATAAACAGAACCTAAATTTTTAACCTAGCTAAATCTATACCGGTCTATAAACAAAATTACAAACACAAGTTATTTTGAATATAAAATGTGAAACTGCGAATCAGAATACACAATATTTTGATAAATGCGACTCTGGGGTTGACTTCAATTAGAACGAGCACAGTCCAAGGCCGGGTTGAGGAGTCCGTAATAAATGAACTAAACTATAACGAGACAAATATTATATTAATGACGGTGTGTTCCCCACCCTCTCAGTGCCCTCCAGATCGTCGACGTGATGGTGGTGCCGCTGACCACCGGGGAGACCATCACTGTGATAATCATAGCACTGGTGGGCGTTCTTCTCACTATCGGCTGCTACCTCTATTGGCGCTTACGAAAGGTTAGTTTGACCTTGGTGCTGGGGTTGAGACCCTTCAATCTCTGGTGGGTCATTAAGGTCACCATAACACGTTACTGGGTAATCAGTAAGTATGCTGTAGTCTTCAACAGAGTGTAGGATTAAAATAAACTCTGGGTGGATATATTCACTGATTAACGGGGTATACCTCATCTTAATCAAACACGTAAGTCTTACTGTAGATCATAATAGACCGAGTTACAGGGTCTTCTTCCGCACGAACAATTCTTACATGAATTATAATAGTCAGCATTGGCGGACGTTTGTAGATTATTATAAAAATGGTAAAGTTGAAGTGACTACCGCAGTCCACCTCCCACTACTTTAAGAGGTCACTGAAGGCTTGGGCGTTGCTGGCGAGCATTATGGTAGACACTTGTGTTCTTACTGAGCCGAGCAGTGTGGCGGGAGGCAGATTATCTCGCGTTTCCATGTTAAGTTATTTTGTTTTTTTTTTCTTATCCATGAATATAAGAGTGTATATATATACCCCCTGCCAGAGTGTGCCGACCAACAGTTTCAACTCCAGTTTCTTCAAGTTTGAGAGCTCGGTCTTGAGGTAGACGGGTGATGTATGCTACATCTTGGAGATGAAAGTCCATCAGCGGTTTGCAACTGAACGCCGTCATCTTAAAGAGTACGCAAAGACATGAGGTCATCTTCTGAGTGACTTTGATCACTGTGGGGTCTCCAGATCAAATGAATTTCGGGAAACTCCACACATTAACTAGAGTGTATCAGACTTGATGATTACCTTGAACCTTTCAACGTCAAAGTTGTCAGTAAATATCAATATAATATGTTAATTTAAATTGTATCATTCCTCAGCGTGTGTTTTTTTTTCTCTCTGAATAAGATGCCTTAAATGTTGATATAATATACATTTAGAAGGTGTGTGTATAGGAGGATAATGGGTTCGTTTGGAAATATTACGCTCGTATCTATATATTTTATTTATGTATAAATTTTAATCTGTAATTTTTTTCAATTTCAGTTAAATTTCAGTTAATTGAATTTTTTTCTGTTAATTTCAGTTAATTGATTTTTTTTCTGTAAGTAGTTTATATTATGTTTTTAGAGAAATATTGATGTGCATACTGTAGTAAACATGATAACATTATGAATAATAACAATGATAACATTATGAATAATAACAATGATAACATTATGAATAATAACAATAATTATATAAATGGATGAACAATTATAAGTATACAGATAAATATTACTTGATACCTCGTGCAATAAATAAAATTATGGATAAATAGAAATCTGGTTAAAATAAATAATAAAGCCATCTGGTCAAGAACTTATGTTTAACCTTTATGTACAGGCACGACCATTATGCTCTTTGTGATATCTATATAAATACAAATGTACATGTTCGTTTTATTCAAAATCGCTGATCTCCGAAAGTTCTTCAATGATTGCTTTGAAATTTTGACACAACGTTGCATTCAAATACGCGCGTGGTTTTCATATACCTACTATATAGAGCCACACCTGTTACAGGTAAAAACATGCTTATTTTGAAAAACATCGCCATCTGTTGAACGTAAAAGCCACACACGCTATACTATATATTTTACAATTACTTTTCAATGTTAACGAAACTTCTTCACCGATTGCATTGAAATTTTGATACAACTTTGCATTCGAATATGCACGTTTTTTATATACCTACTACTATATAGATGTCACACCTTTCACAGGTCAAAACATGTTTTGTTTTTTTAACTGCGTTTCTCGTGAGGGAATGGTGAAGAGGACGAGGGGATTGGGGATGGGGGAATGGTGGGGAGGATGAGAAGACGGGGGAGTGGGGGATGGTGGAGAGGACGAGGGGATGGGTGAGTGGGGAATGGTTGGGAGAACTAGGGGACAGGGGAGTGTGAGATGGTGGCTGTGATGAGGGGACGGAGGAGGGGGCAATGGTTGGGAAGATGAGGGGACGAGGAGATTGTTGGGATGACGAGGGGACGGGGAATGGTGGGTAGGTCGATGGGATGGGGGTGGGTGGAATGGTGGGAAGGACGGGGGGGGGGGTGACGGAGGAGGGTTGCTGTGGCTCAGAAACGCACACGCGTTGCTGAGCCACAGCAACGCGTGGCCGGGCACAGCTAGTTCGATATAAGAACATAATACTTGAACTTGACACTGAAGGTATCTGGCTGGATTAACTAAATGCGATCACTCTCGAATTGGAAGTATCAGATCATCTATCTCAGATTGTCACTATGGCACCGTTTGTCATTGTTAGTGACAGGAAGCCTGTTTATGCATATCAGGGCCTACCCCGTCTTCTCCTTCACCAGTCACTGACTTTACCCAGAGTGTTAGTGTACCCGAAGTAACAACCATTATTGAAATCGCTTAACAATACAATGTATGCCATTTTCATTTGTGCAAACAGCCAGAAACTTTTGATATTAATAGTTCATCAAACCGAAAACATAAAAACAAATTCTTGTTTTTATCTCTGTCACAGGAAACATTCTGTCTCTAAATTTTACTTATGACTGAATGTAGGTAACCGCCATCTTCAAGCCTCCTCCTCGTTATTCATGTCCACGGCCTCGATCCCCACCACTTGCTCTCCCTCCTCCTAGCCGTGAGAAATGTCCACACTAAATAGACACGGGAAAATATCACAGCCCGTATAGCAAGCTTGAGACTCAAGCACGCAACAGATCAAGTGACACCGATAATGCAACTTCATCCTCTTAAATATTTTCCTTACGGGTTCTCCTTAAGGCTTTGGTATACTGCGGAATATCTCCTCTCGGTCTCCAGAAATATTCAGGAGAGTAAGTAGAGGCGATCTTGTTCTCGGGACGCACCCAGGGCACGTCCAGCCAAGAGGACTCTTATATTTCCTCCAGACTTGTGTAGTCTAATGTTGGTTTGTTTATCCAGAACTCCCCAATGTCAGGCTTGAGTTCTTATGCATGGGTGTGTGGTTTACATGACTAAGTGTACCTCATGAGGTTGAGCTTTACGACTATGGTTCCGCTTCCCGGTCATAATGCGACTGATAAATTCAGGTTCGTCGAGCCTTTTAAGCTTGGACACTTAAAGCTGCGTGTATTTAGTCGGCCTCTAACACCTTATTTCTTAATGTATTCATTCAATTAGCTCGTACAATCTGACAGAAAGGAAGTTTTTATTGTAACTGCCTCATGGTGGTAGTGGGCTTTCGTTACCCGTTCGTCTACCGTACATTTTCAGTTTTATTTAATTGCACATGTTATTCCCTTGAAATTCTTATATGTAGTAATAATGGTCTCATTTAGTTCCTGCAGTTTCAAGGTATGTGAAATTTATTCCCTTCTGTCGTCCTCAAAAATGATATTCCTCGACTCTGGAATTAGTGTAGTGGCATCCTCCCGGAGTTTGTCCAGTTTCGGTTTGTGTTTAACGAGACGCGGACACCACGCTGGTGGTGCCGTTCCCAAAACTGATTTGATGTGATAATCGGTGTTCTGTGTGCATTCACCTAGTTGTATTCACCCAGTGTTGTGCTTGCGGGGGTTGAGCTCGGCTCTTTTCACCCGCCTCTCAATTGTCAATCAATCAACTGTTACTAACTACTATTTTTCTCTCACACACACACACACACACACACACACACACACACACACACACACACACACACACACACACACACACACACACACACACACACACAATTAAACCTCACTTCGCTGGAAGACAGAAGAGTTAGGGGGGACATGATCGCCACATTCAAGATTCTGAAGGGAATTGATAGAGTAGATAAAGACAGTCTATTTAACACAAGGGGAACACGCACAAGGGGAACACGCACAAGGGGACACAGGTGGAAACTGAGTACCCAAATGAGCCACAGAGATATTAGAAAGAACTTTTTTAGGGTCAGAGTGGTTGACAAATGGAATGCATTAGGGGTGATGTGGTGGATGGAGGCTGACTCCATACACAGTTTCAAGTGTAGATATGACAGAGCCCGATAGGCTCAGGAATCTGTACACCTGTTGATTGACGGTTGAGAGGCGGGACCAAAGAGCCAGAGCTCAACCCCCGCAAACACAACTAGGTGAGTACAACTAGGTGAGTACACACACACACAGGAAGCTGCCCGTAACAGCTGTCTAACTCCCAGGTACCTATTTACTGCTAGGTAAGAGGGGCAACAGGGTGAAAGAAACTCTGCCCATTTTTGTCTCTCGCCGGCGCCGGGAATCAAATGGATTATCCGGGCAGGATTACGTGAACAGCGTGCTATCTACACAGCCACCGGAGCCCCGGTGTGTGTGTGTGTGTGTGTGTGTGTGTGTGTGTGTGTACTCGCCTAATTGTACTCAATTGTGCTTGCGGGGGTGGAGCTCTGGCTCTTTGGTCCCGCCTCTCAACTGTCAATCAACTGATGTGCAGATTCCTGGGCCTATTGGGCTCTATCATATTTTCATTTGAAACTGTGTTTAGAGTCAGCCTCCACCACAACACTGCCTAATGCATTCCATCTGATAACTACTCTGACACTGAAAAAGATCATTCTAACGTCCCTGTGGCTCATTTGGGTACTCAGTTTCCACCTGAGTCCCCTTTTTCGTGTACCACCCGTGTTAAACCGTTTATCTTTATCTACCCAGTCAATTCCTTTGAGAATTTTGTAGGTAGTGATCATGTCTCCCTTTACTCTTCTGTCTTCTAGTATCAGGAGGTGCATTTCTCGCAGCCTTTCTTCGTAACTCATGCCTATTAGTTCTGGGATTAGCCTAGTGGCATAACTCTGAACTTTTTCAAGCTTCGCCCTTGTGCTTGACAAGGTACGGACTCCATGCTGGGGCCGCATACATTGTGTGTTTGTAATGAATTTTGTATTTTTGGTTCAAATAGTTCTTAGTAAAATGTATATGAATTTGAAAATAAAGAACAAACCTGATTGGAAATGGAATTGAAAACTTAAATTAATATACAAGTGAATATGAACTCGCTGAGAGATAGTGGGATGAACAATTCCCGGAACTGTCAAGGTGAACATGACAGCATATGGAGATGTTTTGAGTTACCACTGTGGTGCTGTCTCAGGGGATCCGGGGCTTTATCTGGGAGAGCTTTATCTGAGAGGGCTTTATCTTTGAGAGCTTTATCTGAGAGAGGCATTATCTGGGAGGGCTGTATCTGGGAGGCCTTTATCTGGGAGTGCTTTTTCTGGGAGGGCTTTATTTGGGAGTGCTTTATCTGGGAGTGCTTTATCTGGGAGGGTTGTATCTAGGAGAGGCTTTATCTGGGAGGGCTTTATCTGGGAGAGGCTATATCTGGGGGTACTTTATCTGGAAGGGCTTTATCTGGGAGAGGCTTTATCTGGGAGGGCTTTATCTGGGAGGGCTTTATCTGGGAGAGCTTTATCTGGGAGGGCTTTATCTGGGAGGGCTTTATCTGGGAGGGCTTTATCTAGGGCTTTATCTGGGAGGGGCTGTATATGAGAGGGGCTTTATCTGTGAAAGGCTTTATCTGGGAGTGCTTTATCTGAGAGTGCTTTATCTGGAAGGGCTTTATCTGGGAGTGCTTTATCTGGGAGGAGCTGTATTTGGGGGGGGGGCTTTATCTGGGAGGGTTTTATCAGGTAGGTGCTGTATCTGGGAGGGTTTTATCAGGGAGGTGCTGTATCTAGGAGGGGCTTTATCTGGGAGGGGCTTTATCTGGGAGGGGCTTTATCTGGGAGTGCTTTATCTGGGAGTGCTTTATCTGGGAGTGCTTTATCTGGGAGTGCTTTATCTGGGAGTGCTTTATCTGGGAGTGCTTTATCTGGGAGGGCTTTATCTGAGAGGGGGCTATATCTGGGAGTGCTTTATCTGGGAGGGGCTTTATCTGCGAGTGCTTTATCTGGGAGAGGCTTTATCTGGTAGTGCTTTATCTGGGAGTGCTTTATCTGGGAGTGCTTTATCTGGGAGTGCTTTATCTGGGAGTGCTTTATCTGGGAGTGCTTTATCTGGGAGTGCTTTATCTGGGAGTGCTTTATCTGGGAGTGCTTTATATGGGAGGAGGGTAGCAGACACTAGAAGACTTCACTTATTGTGATGGAGTATTTGTAGGCTGAGACTAGTACATTTAACTTATGTTCGAAAAAAAGAGAATAATGCATGTTGCTGAAAGAATTTGCATAGATCATTTTGTTCATTGAATTACCAGTTATCTTCTCTCTCTCTCTCTCTCTCTCTCTCTCTCTCTCTCTCTCTCTCTCTCTCTCTCTCTCTCTCTCTCTCTCTCTGCCTCTCTCTCTCTCTCTCTCTCTGCCTCTCTCTCTCTCTCTCTCTCTGCCTCTCTCTCTCTCTGCCTCTCTCTCTGCCTCTCTCTCTCTCTCTGCCTCTCTCTCTCTCTCTGCCTCTCTCTCTCTCTCTCTCTGCCTCTCTCTCTCTCTCTCTCTCTGCCTCTCTCTCTCTCTGCCTCTCTCTCTGCCTCTCTCTCTCTCTCTCTCTGCCTCTCTCTCTCTCTCTGCCTCTCTCTCTGCCTCTCTCTCTCTCTCTGCCTCTCTCTCTCTCTCTGCCTCTCTCTCTCTCTCTGCCTCTCTCTCTCTCTCTGCCTCTCTCTCTCTCTGCCTCTCTCTCTCTCTCTCTCTGCCTCTCTCTCTGCCTCTCTCTCTCTCTCTCTGCCTCTCTCTCTCTCTGCCTCTCTCTCTGCCTCTCTCTCTCTCTCTGCCTCTCTCTCTCTCTCTCTCTCTGCCTCTCTCTCTGCCTCTCTCTCTCTCTCTGCCTCTCTCTCTGCCTCTCTCTCTCTGCCTCTCTCTCTCTCTCTCTGCCTCTCTCTCTCTCTGCCTCTCTCTCTGCCTCTCTCTCTCTCTCTGCCTCTCTCTCTCTCTCTCTCTCTGCCTCTCTCTCTGCCTCTCTCTCTCTCTCTGCCTCTCTCTCTGCCTCTCTCTCTCTGCCTCTCTCTCTCTCTCTCTCTGCCTCTCTCTCTGCCTCTCTCTCTCTCTCTGCCTCTCTCTCTCTCTCTGCCTCTCTCTCTCTCTGCCTCTCTCTCTCTCTCTCTCTCTGCCTCTCTCTCTCTCTGCCTCTCTCTCTGCCTCTCTCTCTCTCTCTGCCTCTCTCTCTCTCTCTGCCTCTCTCTCTCTCTGCCTCTCTCTCTCTCTCTGCCTCTCTCTCTCTCTCTGCCTCTCTCTCTCTCTGCCTCTCTCTCTCTCTCTCTCTCTGCCTCTCTCTGCCTCTCTCTCTCTCTCTCTCTCTGCCTCTCTCTGCCTCTCTCTCTCTCTCTCTCTGCCTCTCTCTCTCTCTCTCTGCCTCTCTCTCTCTCTCTCTCTCTCTCTCTCTCTCTCTCTCTCTCTGCCTCTCTCTGCCTCTCTCTCTCTCTCTCTGCCTCTCTCTCTCTCTCTGCCTCTCTCTCTCTCTCTGCCTCTCTCTCTCTCTCTGCCTCTCTCTCTCTCTCTGCCTCTCTCTCTCTCTCTGCCTCTCTCTCTCTCTCTGCCTCTCTCTCTCTCTCTGCCTCTCTCTCTCTCTCTGCCTCTCTCTCTCTCTCTCTCTCTCTCTCTCTCTCTCTCTCTCTCTCTCTCTCTCTGCCTCTCTCTCTCTCTCTCTCTCTCTCTCTCTCTCTCTCTCTCTCTCTCTGCCTCTCTCTCTCTCTCTCTCTCTCTCTCTCTCTCTCTCTCTCTCTCTCTCTCCTCTCTCTCTCTCTCTCTCTCTCTCTCTCTCTCTCTCTCTCTCTCTCTGCCTCTCTCTCTCTCTCTCTCTCTCTCTCTCTCTCTCTCTCTCTCTCTCTCTCTCTCTCTCTCTCTCTCTCTCTCTGCCTCTCTCTCTCTCTCTCTCTCTCTCTGCCTCTCTCTCTCTCTCTCTCTCTCTCTGCCTCTCTCTCTCTCTCTCTCTCTCTGCCTCTCTCTCTCTCTCTCTCTCTCTCTCTCTCTCTCTCTCTCTCTCCTCTCTCTCTCTGCCTCTCTCTCTCTCTCTCTCTCTCTCTCTCTCTCTCTCTCTCTCTCTCTCTCTCTCTCTCTCTCTCTCTCTCTCTCTGCCTCTCTCTCTCTCTCTCTCTCTCTCTCTCTCTCTCTCTCTCTCTCTCTCTCTCTCTCTCTGCCTCTCTCTCTCTCTCTCTCTCTCTCTCTCTCTCTCTCTCTGCCTCTCTCTCTCTCTCTCTCTCTCTCTCTGCCTCTCTCTCTCTCTCTCTCTCTCTCTGCCTCTCTCTCTCTCTCTCTCTCTCTCTCTGCCTCTCTCTCTCTCTCTCTCTGCCTCTCTCTCTCTCTCTCTCTCTCTCTCTCTCTCTCTCTGCCTCTCTCTCTCTCTCTCTCTCTCTCTCTCTGCCTCTCTCTCTCTCTCTCTCTCTGCCTCTCTCTCTCTCTCTGCCTCTCTCTCTCTCTCTCTCTGCCTCTCTCTCTCTCTCTGCCTCTCTCTCTCTCTCTCTCTCTCTCTCTGCCTCTCTCTCTCTCTCTCTCTCTGCCTCTCTCTCTCTCTCTGCCTCTCTCTCTCTCTCTCTCTCTCTCTCTGCCTCTCTCTCTCTCTCTCTCTCTGCCTCTCTCTCTCTCTCTCTCTCTCTCTCTCTCTCTCTCTCTCTCTCTCTCTCTCTCTCTCTCTCTCTCTGCCTCTCTCTCTCTCTCTCTCTCTCTCTCTCTCTCTCTCTCTCTCTCTCTCTCTCTCTCTCTCTCTCTCTCTCTCTCTCTCTCTGCCTCTCTCTCTCTCTCTGCCTC
>NC_091191.1:25318221-25405721 GCF_040958095.1 Procambarus clarkii | reverse complement strand
GTGTCTGGAGAGTTTCTCATGAGTAGGCTGGCCGTTTTTCTGGTTTTATAGTAAATCGTCAGTTGTATCCTCTGATTTTTGTCTGTAGGGATAACGTTTCTATTAACAATATCTTTCAGGACCCTTTCCTCCGTTTTATGAGCTGTGGAAAAGAAGTTCCTGTAAAATAGTCTAATAGGGGGTATAGGTGTTGTGTTAGTTGTCTCTTCAGAGGTTGCATGGCGTTTCACTTTCCTTCTTATGATGTCTTCGACGAAACCATTGGAGAAGCCGTTGTTGACTAGGACCTGCCTCACCCTACAGAGTTCTTCGTCGACTTGCTTCCATTCTGAGCTGTGGCTGAGAGCACGGTCGACATATGCGTTAACAACACTCCTCTTGTACCTGTCTGGGCAGTCGCTTTTGGCATTTAGGCACATTCCTATGTTCGTTTCCTTAGTGTAGACTGCAGTGTGGAAACCTCCGCTCTTTTCCATGACTGTTACATCTAGAAAGGGCAGCTTCCCATCCTTTTCCATCTCGTAAGTGAAACACAGCACGGAACTCTGCTCAAATGCCTCCTTCAGCTCCTGCAGATGTCTGACATCAGGTACCTGTGTAAAAATGTCGTCAACATACCTGCAGTATATGGCCGGTTTCAAGTTCATGTCGACTAAGACTTTTTGCTCGATGGTACCCATGTAGAAGTTTGCAAACAGGACACCTAGGGGAGAACCCATGGCGACCCCATCTACTTGCTTATACATGTGCCCATCCGGGCTCAAGAAGGGTGCCTCTTTAGTACAAGCTTGGAGTAGTTTCCTCAGAATATTTTCTGGTATGTCAAGAGGAGTACAGGCTGGATCACGATACACTCTGTCGGCTATCATTCCGATTGTCTCGTCCACAGGTACGTTGGTAAACAGCGATTCTACGTCCAACGAGGCTCTTATCCCTGTGGCCCGTGTGCCCCGCAGTAAGTCAACAAATTCCTTTGGAGACTTCAGGCTGAAGGTGCAAGGGACATAAGGAGTCAGCAGGCCGTTGAGTCGCTTCGCCAGTCTGTACGTGGGTGTGGGTATCTGGCTAATGATTGGCCGAAGTGGGTTTCCAGGCTTGTGTGTCTTGACATTTCCATACGCATATCCAGGTTTATATTCCACAATGATCTTTGGCAGGTGGAGTCCTGATTTCTTGGCGTTCACAGTTTCGATCAGTTTGTTGACCTTTGCTTTTAATTCGGCTGTAGTGTCCTTCGTTACCCTTTGGAACTTAGTTTGGTCAGAGAGTATGATGTTCATTGGCGACTTGTCACCTCTCCTGACAACTATCTCCTTGTTCTCACGAAGGCTTTTAGCTGCCGCTTTGAGCTCGGGGGACAGTATGGTGCTTCTGTAATTGTCTCGATTCTTTCCTCCTTCTGCAATAAGTTCTGCTTGTAAGGTATCTTTGGTAGTGACCTTCTTTTGTGTCTCGAGGTCGAATATGTCGTCCAACAGAATTTCCAACTCTACTTTCCGGGCCATCTCACTCGGTCTGGACATAACATGACAGTTAATATATATATATATATATATATAAAATATATATATATATATATATATATATATATATATATATATATATATATATATATATATATATATATATATATATATATATAATGTCGTACCTAGTAGCCATAACGCACTTCTCAGCCTACTATGCAAGGCCCGATTTGCCTAATAAGTCAAGTTTTCTTGAATTAATGTTTTTTCGACTACCTAACCTAACCTAACCTAACTTTTTCTACTACCTAACCCAACCTAACCTATAGAGATAGGTTAGGTTAGGTTAGGTAGGGTTGGTTAGGTTCGGTCATATATCTACGTTCATTTTAACTCCAATAAAAAAAAATTTACCTCATACATAATGAAATGGGTAGATTTATCATTTCATAAGAAAAAAATTAGGGAAAATATATTAATTCAGGAAAACTTGGCTTATTAGGCAAATCGGGCCCTGCATAGTAGGCCGAGAAGTGCATTCTGGCTATTAGGTACGACATATATATATATATATATATATATATATATATATATATATATATATATATATATATATATATATATATATATATATGCAACAATGATCACAAAAACACTGATCCAAGTATGCAGAATAGCCACATGAGAAAAATAGAAAATGCTTAACGCGTTTTCGGCTAATTCGCCTTCATCAGAGCAAAGTAGAATGTCATTCTACTTTGCTCTGATGAAGGCGAATTAGCCGAAAACGCGTTAAGCATTTTCTATTTTTCTCATGTGGCTATTCTGCATACTTGGATCAGTGTTTTTGTGATCATTGTTGCATATATATATATATATATATATATATATATATATATATATATATATATATGCAGCAATATTATCTGCTTATTGTATTTATTATTAGTAAAGGTGTCTGATTTCCGACAGATGTATCACATCGCATTTTATCGACGTTTCAGAGGTTCAGATGCGCGTCATTGCGTCTCAGTCTTTCCTAAATCTTCCTAAATTTCTTCCTAACACCTAAATATTGAGGACAATTACGCCGGAACATGAAAGATGAAAATTGTTATGTATGGTGAGGGGTTAGAATCACCATAAGGATGTCTGTGTTTCAGTCTGTTTGACTGTCCTTGGCTGCATGTTTGTCTCTCACTGCTTGGCTGTCTTTCACTGGTGGCGAAACCGGGTTGATCACTTGTGGAACAAATTAGCGGATAATATTAAAAAAACAGCTGATTAACGCTTTCGGTGAGATATATATATATATATATATATATATATATATATATATATATATATATATATATATATATATATATATATATATATATATGTCGTACCTAGTAGCCAGAACGCATTTCTCAGCCTACTATGCAAGGCCCGATTTGCCTAATAAGCCAAGTTTTCCTGAATTAACATATTTTCTCTAATTTTTTTCTTATGAAATGATAAAGCTACCCATTTCATTATGTATGAGGTCAATTGTTTTTTATTGGAGTTAAAATTAACGTAGATATATGACCGAACCTAACCAACCCTACCTAACCTAACCTATCTTTACAGGTTAGGTTAGGTTAGGTAGCCGAAAAAGTTAGGTTAGGTTAGGTTAGGTAGGTTAGGTAGTCGAAAAACAATTAATTCATGAAAACTTGGCTTATTAGGCAAATTGGGCCTTGCATAGTAGGCTGAGAAGTGCGTTCTGGCTACTAGGTACGACAAATATATATATATATATATATATATATATATATATATATATATATATATATATATATATATATATACACAGAGAGAGAGAGAGTTTATAGTAGAGAGTTTGAAAGAATAACTCAGGTATTGGTAAACAACGAATATAGCAACACGGAAATAAACGCTGCTATAAGAAGACATTTGGACCGATGGTATAATCCTGAATCTAGAACAGAAACTCAAATACCTCCAATAAATTATATTACAAATCAATCATGCACAGTGAACATAAAAAAGAAGAAAGAATAATGAAAGAAATAATCCGTAAAGGAGTAAAAAGCATTACTCCTAACCAAAACATAGACCTTATCATATTCTACAAAACCAAGAAGACTACCGACCTCATTATCAAAAACAGCCCGAAGCCGAAGGAGAACCCTCTACAGCAGTCAAGCGTTGTATACATGTACATCCCCATCATCATCTACATCATCATCTACATCCTCATCATTCGTTGGGTTACATCCGCACGAAGGATGTAACCTTCAATCTAAGTACATAGATATGACGTCGACCAAGCTGACGAGACGTTTAACCTGTCATCTTCAATCCGGTGCCCCCAGGAATCACATGAGACAAGCCCATGACATCACCCTAACAAGAGAAATGTTGAATAAAAACACTTGTTTAATAGACAAAACCCAAGAAGTAAGAATATTACAAATTCTTGAAGCAATCTTCAAAAAAGTAGAACAACCTGCCATAAATACTCAAATTACGGAACTATTCACTCTACCCACCATGAGAGTAAGAACAAGACCAGAACGTCAAGATGCCAACATAGAAGACACTGCTCCACAAACAGCGCCCACTACGCTTGATTAATCTTGGTATGTACCCTATTTAACCTTCTGATTCTTAGCTTCTTTTCTCCTTCATGTCTACCCAATGTATACCCTTTGTTTACACCTCATCCCATTGTTCGATCCATTTGTATTCACCTGACCAACTATTAGTATAAAATAGTTTGTTCTGTTCTGTAACATCACTTGAGAATGAACCATGTAGGTTCGTAACGTCGTGCGATTTTATAGTTAGTGTAATACATTTTTCAGTTATTCAATTTTTTTTCTTTACATGGAAACAACATCACTTTTGGTGAACTGCTCTTCCAGCTGAACCCTTATGCAAGAGCATTAGTAAGAGGGATCGAAGCGTTAGTAACAAGACACCAGGTGTGGTTCTCATGCTATATCCTGCTCTAGTTAGGCCCCATTTAGATTATTAAATTATAGGCCCCTAAATCAGAAAATAGTAAATACATAATATGCTGTTCCTTTATGGAGCCCCGTTGCTTGTGCATTGTTATGTCGTCTATGCCTTCAAATGCCTACTTGGGGACTGTAAGCCCCAAAGAGTTCAGTATATAGGCAAGACAACAACGTCTCTTTCCAGGCGATTAACAATGCATAAGCAACAGGGCTTCATCAAGGAACATATAATCTCCTCTCACAACCAGACCATCATCAGAGAAGTCTTAACAGACAACACAGAAATCATCGAAAGGTACAGCGATAGCAGGCGGCTCGACATCTTCGAGGCACTACACAACAAAAAGTCATCACCAGCAATCAACAGCACAACTATATTCTACCCACTTCAAGACTCCGAACCAATATAGAAGCATCAAGAGGAAGTATGGGCCAATAGGCCCTCTGCAGTTACTTCCATTCTTATGCTCTCAAATCCAACTAATACCCATTGTTTCGTGTTCTGTCTTGTATTTGTCACAAGTTTGTTCACCTCTTTCAAAATTGTTGCACCATATCACCTCACACAAGTGCGAGTATATGTAAGAAGGATAAGCTGTTTGGTATTAGTATAAGTAAAACTCTGTTTAGTGTTTTCCGGTTACAGTTGTGTGTGTAAACTAAAGTCTTTGAAAATATAATAAATGAAAATGTAATAAGGTATTACGAAATGCGTTAAAGCGTCGCGTCAGACTAGAAATATAAATGAATTTTGGAGAATTGATTTTTCAGTTACCAACGACAGTAAAAAGAAACATTAGAAATATCGAGAAAATTCGTGTTATAATTATTAATCTCCCTTTTTCGATCAAATTTAACAACATTATACATATATATATATATATATATATATATATATATATATATATATATATATATATATATATATATATATATATATATATATATAAATTTTACCATGTAAAAATCCACATAAACAAGAGTAAAGTGTCCGGAGGAGAGTGGAGAAAAGCTTAAGAGTGAGTAATGAAGACCGTTGCCGGCGTCGTGGACCTCGCTAGAACGCACGCACGGTTGTTTACTTCGCCCGCTGGAATGAACTTCCGGAGCCCCTTGGATTTGCCTCGTCCGGAGGCGTTGATTTATTTACATTGGTTGTGTGAGTGCTGTTTATTCTCTCTGGTCTGGCCTTTTATTGCAGAGAAATTGTTTCCCTGTAATTTAGTGGACGAGAGAGATTGGATGCCAGAGTCTTGCGATTAAATAACAAAGTGTGAAAGGTAAGCTTATAAATGTAATTTTAGAAATGTATTCTCCTAAATGAATATATAAATCTTTATATATATATATATATATATATATATATATATATATATATATATATACAGATTCTTGCCATTTTATATTAAATATAAAAAAATCTTATTTTTTTAGAGAAAGTGTTTTAATTATTAAAAGTTTGTGAGGGTACCACCTCTGGTGCCAATGTGGGGACCCATAGCCTCGGAGAAGAAAATAAAAAGTATTCAGAGGAGACCTTGTGGTCTCTCACTGAACACTAATATTATCTTCTCCTACCACCCCCATTCTTTTGTATGTACACATATATATTTACTTTATTTGAACTTTGTTACAAAAAAGGAGTTACATATGGGTTACAAAGATGGTTGTCATAGGTTGTCGAGTTCCTCCAGCTCCTCAGATGGCGGGCAGGAACCCTGGATGCAGTGCGCATTTCCCCTCTGTATCGCCACACTGAGGCGCTGGAAAAGAAAGCTTGCAGCTCTCGGGTCCCTTGTTGTTTCAATGAGCCTAGAACCCAGTTCCTTCAAAAAACTGGTAGCACTTTTACCCCAGGCGCCGAGCGTCTCAGAAGCAATGGGGACAAAATTGTAGTGGTGATCCAGTTCTCTATACTTACGGGATTTGGCTGCTTCCCTGTGGGTGGCAGCGCCACCTGGTTGTGCAACACTGAGGTTAATGTAGGTGTTAGCCAGGGTTGATACGCACGTGTAGTCCCATACCAACTGCTTGCCATTCTTCCAGGGGTTCACTGTGATACCATCCGGGCGACCAATAAGAGCATCAGAGTTACGGGGCGTTAGGTAACGGGGCTCTCTTTCAGCTGGGCATCCAGCTGTAGTGAGGCTCCTCTTGATGATGTCGTTAACTTCACTGTGCCTCGAGTGCCATCCCCCTGTGCTTTGGCAGAGTAGGCCATGGTGACCGTACCTGTCAGCCACCACCTCGCCGCAAGTACACCTATATCTGGTGTGGATTGGGGCAGCAAGGCGGAGGGCCACAGCAATTCGGAGGGCGTGTGGTGTGAGACGCGTGCCAGTTGCCGACATTGGGGTTGCTAACAGGAAATCCCCTGCATGTGGTGCTGCTACTGCTGTGAGGCGAGCAATGTCGTGTTGTGTTGTTGCAGCACCCAGGCACTCTGCTGCAACTTGGTCTACAATGGGACCATCCCAGCTGGATTGCTTGTGGGATTTTGGGGATGGTGGTTGAGGTGATGGGCCTGCACGAGAGGCCCACTCTGTGGCACAGCGTGTAAAATTGGGATCATGTACACCTGCCAGCTGATGTAAGTGGGCAGGTAGAATTTCCTTCACAAGGTCGTCGGATGCTGATAAGGAGGACAGGAAGGCTGGAACAGCGATTTGCGTTGCTGTTCGAACTCCGAGGCCCCCAAGTCTTACGGGAAGAGAGGCTTGTTTCCACTGTAGGTCATCGAGAGAGAGGTTAAGGGCTTTTTCTAGCATTGATTTCAGTAACCGGTCATACTCACTTAGTTTTTGGCTACTGTAAGATGGTGAACACCTCAGAAAGTAGGTTAACCTGGGGAGGGACAGACATCTGGTGATGAGGTAGAGTGCATCATGAGCATCAATATCCTCAATCCTCCCATCCATCCTCTTAAGGTCGGCGATTTTCTTATCAAGGACCTCATCGATGGCTTTCAACCCCAGGGGAGCTCCTAGGAGTGTGCTGTCTTCAGGTTTAGTTTTATGGATATTTGGCAGAAGACCCTCTATTCTCTCTACGATGCCCTGGTTGGAACATATTATTTCACATTTAGAAGGGTTCAGGGTGAGGCCTAAAACTGCACCTTGCTCCTGGATTTTTCTGATGTCCTCCAGGAGGGAGTCTTGGGAACCAGCTAGGGTACCATCATCCAAGAACCAGATGTTAAGCTCGCTGGACAGGACCTCTGTGACTTGTTTGATGACTAAGCAGAAAAGAAGAGGAGCGAGGGGGTCACCCTGTTGGACGCCTTCTCGCGAGTCAATTTCATGTTCGCCAAAAAGTAGCTTAAGATCCATACTGTAGCATGAATGTACAAAAGGGTAGAGGGGAGGGAAATGACTATGAACCGCACGGAGTACAGCATCCCTCCGCACCAAATTGAAGGCATTTTTGAAATCTAGCTTGATAAGGGCCTTTTCGTCTGTGATGTTGGCGATGAAGGCTCGAGCTGCATGGGCTGCCGCCTCACACCCTTGTGGAATGCCAAACCCGAGCTGTTTTGGCTTCAGCATGTTGGCCGCTGCATCACTAACTGTTCTTGCAGCTGCCTTTGCGACGAGACGCCGGAGAGAATTGCCCACAGCTATTGGCCTGATCCCTCCATCCTTTTTCTTTAGAGCACAGAGAGATGCTCCAAAATTAATTAATTATTATTGTTAATTAATAAACTAACAAATTAAATTATTAATTTGATTAATTAATTAATTATTATATTTAATTAATTAATTATTATAATTAATTAATTAATTATTATAATTAATTAATTAATTTAATTAATTAATTATTTATTAATTAATTTTATTTAATAATTAATTAATTAATTAATTATTATTTATTAATTAATTATATAATTATTTCAAAATTAATTAATTATTATATTAATTAAATATTATATAATAAAATATTATTATTAATATTACAATAATAATTAATTATTATTGTATATTAATTAATAATTATTTGTATATTAACATTATTTCGTGATGAATTTTCACTAACACATCGCTCCCACACGACACCTCTTGTGGTGAGAGGTCAGGGCATAGTGAGAGGGGTCAAGACGTAGTGAGAGGGGGTCAAGACGTAGTGAGAGGGGTCAAGACGTAGTGAGAGGGGTCAAGACGTAGTGAGAGGGGTCAAGACGTAGTGAGAGGGGTCAAGACGTAGTGAGAGGGGGTCAAGACGTAGTGAGAGGGGTCAAGACGTAGTGAGAGGGGGTCAAGACGTAGTGAGAGGGGTCAAGACGTAGTGAGAGGGGTCAAGACGTAGTGAGAGGGGTCAAGACGTAGTGAGAGGGGTCAAGACGTAGTGAGAGGGGTCAAGACGTAGTGAGAGGGGTCAAGACGTAGTGAAAGAGGTCAAGACGTAGTGAGAGGGGTCAAGACGTAGTGAGATGGGTCACGACGTAGTGAGAGGGGTCACGACGTAGTGAAAGAGGTCAAGACGTAGTGAGAGGGGTCAAGACGTAGTGAGAGGGGTCACGACGTAGTGAGAGGGGTCACGACGTAGTGAAAGAGGTCAAGACGTAGTGAGAGGGGTCACGACGTAGTGAGAGGGGTCACGACGTAGTGAGAGGGGTCAAGACGTAGTGAGAGGGGTCAAGACGTAGTGAGAGGGGGGTCAAGACGTAGTGAGAGGGGGGTCAAGACGTAGTGAGAGGGGGGTCAAGACGTAGTGAGAGGGGTCAGGGCATAGTGAGAGGGGTCACGACGTAGTGAGAGGGGTCAAGACGTAGTGAGAGGGGGGTCAAGACGTAGTGAGAGGGGTCACGACGTAGTGAGAGGGGTCACGACGTAGTGAGAGGGGTCAAGACGTAGTGAGAGGGGTCAAGACGTAGTGAGAGGGGGTCAAGACGTAGTGAGAGGGGTCAAGACGTAGTGAGAGGGGTCAAGACGTAGTGAGAGAGGTCAAGATGTAGTGAGAGGGGTCAAGACGTAGTGAGAGGGGGTCAAGACGTAGTGAGAGGGGGTCACGACGTAGTGAGAGGGGTCATAGGACGTAGTGAGAGGGGGTCAAGACGTAGTGAGAGGGGTCAAGACGTAGTGAGAGGGGGGTCAAGACGTAGTGAGAGGGGTCAAGACATAGTGAGAGGGGTCAAGACGGAGTGAGAGGGGTCAAGACGTAGTGAGAGGGGGGTCAAGACATAGTGAGAGGGGGGTCAAGACGTTGTGAGAGGGGGGTCAAGACGTAGTGAGAGGGGTCAGGGCATAGTGAGAGGGGTCAAGACGTAGTGAGAGGGGGGTCAAGACGTAGTGAGAGGAGTCAAGACGTAGTGAGAGGGGGGTCAAGACGTAGTGAGAGGGGTCAAGACGTAGTGAGAGGGGTCAAGACGTAGTGAGAGGGGGGGTCAAGACGTAGTGAGAGGGGGGTCAAGACGTAGTGAGAGGAGTCAAGACGTAGTGAGAGGGGGGTCAAGACGTAGTGAGAGGGGTCAAGACGTAGTGAGAGGGGGTCAAGACGTAGTGAGAGGGGTCATAGGACGTAGTGAGAGGGGGTTAAGACGTAGTGATAGGGGACGTGGCATAGTGAGAGGGGGCAAGACGTAGTGAGAGGGGTCAGGGCATAGTGAGAGGGGTCAAGACGTAGTGAGAGAAGTCAAGACGTAGTGAGAGGGGGTTAAGACGTAGTGATAGGGGTCAGGGCATAGTGAGAGGGGTCAAGACGTAGTGAGAGGGGGTCAAGACGTAGTGAGGGAAGTCAAGACGTAGTGAGAGAAGTCAAGACGTAGTGAGAGGGGTCAAGACGTAGTGATAGGGGTCAGGGCATAGTGAGAGGGGTCAAGACGTAGTGAGAGGGGGTCAAGACGTAGTGAGAGGGGTCAAGCCGTAGTGAGGGAAGTCAAGACGTAGTGAGAGGGGGTCAAGCCGTAGTGAGAGAAATCAAGACGTAGTGAGAAAAGTCAAGACGTAGTGAGAGAAGTCAAGACGTAGTGAGAGGGGTTAAGCCGTAGTGAGAGAAGTCAAGCCATAATGAGAGAAGTCAAGACGTAGTGAGAGAAGTCAAGCCGTAGTGAGAGAAGTCAATCCGTAGTGAGAGAAGTCAATCCGTAGTGAGAGAAGTCAAGACGTAGTGAGAGGGGTCAAGCCATAGTGAGAGAAGTCAAGCCGTAGTGAGAGAAGTCAAGACGTAGTGAGAGAAGTCAAGACGTAGTGAGAGGGGTCAAGCCGTAGTGAGAGAAGTCAATCCGTAGTGAGAGAAGTCAAGACGTAGTGAGAGAAGTCAAGACGTAGTGAGAGAAGTCAAGACGTAGTGAGAGAAGTCAATCCGTAGTGAGAGAAGTCAATCCGTAGTGAGAGAAGTCAATCCGTAGTGAGAGAAGTCAAGACGTAGTGGGAGAAGTCAAGACGTAGTGAGAGAAGTCAATCCGTAGTGAGAGAAGTCAATCCGTAGTGAGAGAAGTCAAGACGTAGTGAGAGAAGTCAAGACGTAGTGAGAGGGGTCAAGACGTAGTGAGAGAAGTCAATCCGTAGTGAGAGAAGTCAAGACGTAGTGAGAGAAGTCAAGACGTGTTGAGAGGGGTCAAGACGTGTTGAGGAAAAAATGTAGAGAGAAATCAATAATTAGTGAGAGCGCTCAGGACGCAGCGAGAAAGGTCAGGACGTAATGACAGAGGTCAGGACGAGGCGAGAAAAGACAGGTCTAAAAGACTAGTAAGTAGTGATGGAGATCAAAAGATTGAGAATGAGATCAAGAAGCAGTGATAGACATGTGGAGATGTAGCGGGAGATCGAAAGGTAGTGATGAAGATCTAAAGGTGTAGAGGGAGATTGAAAAGTAATGATGGAGATCTAAGGGTGTAGAGGGCGATCATTTAGTAGTGATGAGTACAATTGGTATTTTTTCGGCGTTTGGGGTTCTTTGGCCTTACGATATTTGCTTCTAATATTGTAGATGGAGGTGGCTTCAACGACCTCTTCTATTACATATCGATTAATGGTAGTGGAGGCCAGGAGGTGGCCAAGAAATGGACATGCACGTTGTGAGGCAGTAAACAACAGTTGAATATACCAGTGACCTACTCAGCAATGTTCCACCCAGTAAACATCCAGGTCCACTCCTGAAACTTCTACTTGTTTAACTTTCCTAACTATTTTGATTGGTGAATTTATATTAAAAGCCAATACATGGCTCAGTACCACCGTGATGCCACGCTCTCGCGTCACCGTTCACAGTGGTGTACTTCTCCACGTAAATAATACCCACGGGAAATGAATATGCAAATAATACACTTGGATCGTGTGTAAGAATTTCCAGTAAAGAGGAGTGCGAGAGCAAGACACATGAAGCCGCTCCGGTGAGTGTATTACTGTCGGGAAGTAACGCACAAAACGGGAGGTTATCACGCCTAATGTGTCTCCTGGGGAAAGGCGCCTAGGTACTGTACCTTCATAGAGGAACGCTGCTACAGAAGGATAGACGCTGCTTAAGTGTGTGTGTGTGTGTGTACTCACCTATTTATACTCACCTATTTGTGCTTGCAGGGGTTGAGCTCTGGCTCTTTGGTCCCGTCAATCAACTGGTGTACAGATTCCTGAGCCTAATAGTGGCATACCTTTGGACTTTTTCCAGCTTCGTCTTGTGCTTGACAAGGTACGGCTCCATGCTGGGGCCGCATACTGCAGGATTGGTCTTACACATGTGGTGTACAAGATTCTGAATGATTCCTTACACAGGTTCCTGAACGCCGTTCTGATGTAAGCCAGCCTCGCATATGCCGCAGACGTTATACTTTATATGTGGGCTTCAGCAGACAGGTTTGGTGTGATATCAACTCCTAGATCTTTCTCTCTGTCCGTTTCATTAAGTACTTCATCTCCTATTCTGTATCCTGTGTCTGGCCTCCTGTTTCCACTGCCTAGTTTCATTACTTTGCATTTACTCGGGTTGAACTTCAACAGCCATTTGTTGGACCATTCACTCAGTCTGTCTAAGTCATCTTGTAGCCTCCTACTATGTGTGTGTGTGTGTGTGTGTGTGTGTGTACTCGCCTAGGTTTACTCACCTAGTTGTGTTTGCGGGGGTTGAGCTTTGGCTCTTTAGTCCCGCCTCTAAACTGTCAATCAACTGGTGTACACATTCCTGAGCTTACTGGGCTCTGTCATATATACATTTGAAACTGTGTATGGAGTCAGCCTCCACCACATCACTGCCTAATGCATTCCATCTGTTAACTACTCTAACACTGAAAAAGTTCTTTCTAACGTCCCTGTAGCTCATTTGGGAACTCAGTTTCCACCTGTGTCCCCTTGTTCGCATACCACCCGTGTTAAACAGTTTTTTTTTTATCTACCCCTGTCAATTCCACTGAGAATTTTGTAGATAGTGATCATGTCTTCCCTTACTCTTCTGTCTACCAGTGTCGTGAGGTGCATTTCACGCAGCCTTTCCTCGTAACCTAATGCCTTTTAGTTCTGGGACTAGCCTAGTGGCATTCCTCTGAACTTTTTCCAGCTTCGCTGTGTGCTTGACAAGGTACGGGCTTAATGCAGGAGCCGCATACACCAGGATTGGTCTTACATTTGTGGTATAAAAGGTTCTGGATGATTCCTTACACAGGTTCCCGAAGGCAGTTCTGATGTTAGCCAGCCTCGCATACGCCGCAAATGTTATTCTCTTGATGTGGACTTCAGGAGACAGGTTTGGTGTGATACCAACTCCTAGATCTTTCTCTCTGTCCGTTTCATGAAGGACTTCATCTCGTCTTCTCTATCCTGTGTCTGGCCTCCTGTTTCCACTGCCTAGTTTCATTCTTCCAGTCTGTCTAGGTCATCTTGTAGCCTCGTACTTTCCTCCTTTGTCTTAATCCTCCTCATAATTTTTGCATCAGTAAACAACGAGAGGAATCATTCTATACCTCTGGTAGATCATTTACATATATCAAGAACAGTATGGGTCCAGGAACTAAACCCTGCGGGACTCCACTGGTGACGTCTCACCAGTCTGAGACCTCGCCCCTCACAGTGATTAGCTGTATTCTGTTACAACTATTCCTTCTCATATCTCTGGAACCTCTCCTTGCTCTAATGTGAAGACTTCCTGGAATTTCTTATTGAGTTCCTCAAACACTTCTTTGTCGTTTGTAGTGAATCTGTCTGCCCGTATCCTCAGTTTCATTACCTGTTCCTTTACTGTTGTCTTTCTCCTGATGTGGCTGTGCAGCAATTTCAGGTTGAATCTTAGCCTTTTTTACAATGTCGTCTTCATATTGCCCTTCTGCCTCTCTTCTCACCTTGTTGTATTCATTCCTGGCTCTCTGGTATCTTCTGCTCTCAAGTGTCCTGCTATTTCTATAATTTCTCCACGCTCTTTTACTTATTTGCTTAGCTAGCTTACATCTCTGATAAAAACATGGGTTTCTCATCTGCATTTCATTTTTTTTTCATTTTGGGCCAGAATAAACTTTTCTGCTGCCTCCATACACTTCTGCGTGATGTAATCCATCTTAGGGCATCTTTCCACTGAGCTCTGTTTCCCAAGTTATATCCGTTAGGAATTTTCTTATCTCCACATAGTTTCCCTTACGGAATGCTAGTCTTTTGCTTTCCGCTCCCTTTCTCGAGTACTTTAACCTTCCTTCGACCAGATACTCAAACGTCAGTTCACCGTGATCGCTCATTCCTACTGGGGCCTCGAAGTCAATTTCCTTTATGGCGGAGTCATTCAGAGTGAAGACTAGGTCGAGTCCCGCTGGTTCATTGTTTCACCTCATTCTTGTGAGTTCCCTGACATGCTGGCTTAAAAAGTTTTTTGTTGCCACCTCCAGTAGTTTAGCTCTCCATGTTTCCCCTCCTCTATGCGGTTCCTTGTTTTCCCCGTCTATCCTTCCAGGATTGAAGTCACCCCATGATGAGCAGATGGGATCGAATTATACAAGCAGTAGAGGCTGCCCTCTCAATTATATTCTTAAATGCCATGCTGTTCTGTCATACTCTTGTCTGGGTGTTCTGTCATTTGGTGGAGGGTTATATATCACTGCTACTACTACTCGTGGTCCTCCCATTGTGATGGTACCTGTTATGTAGTCTCTAAACCCTTCACAGCCTTGGATAAATATGTCCTTGAAACTCCATTCCTTTCTCATGAGGAGGGCCACTCTGCCTCCTCCCCAATCCTCCCTCTCTTTCGTTAATACAGTGCAATCCTGGGGAATACCGCATTTGTTATGATTCCTGAGAGTTTTGTTTCTGTGATTCCAATTACATCTGGGTTTACTTCTTGTTCTCTTATTATAAGTTCACTCGCCTTGTTTGTAATCCCATCTATGTTCATGTACATTACCTTGAAGCTGACTCTTTTCTGCCCATCCACAGTTTATGTTGATTCCACTGGAGTAGTTAAATATGGATGATCTGGGATGGGGAGGGGAAAGGGGGAGGCCTGGATTGTGAGGGGAGCAGAAAGTGAGGGGGACCTAGGTTGTGGGGAGGCTGGGAGGAAGTAGTTTGGAGAGAGTGGTTGCGAAGTGAGGGCTTGGAAGCGTGGGGAAGAAGGGAGGGCTCGGGGGGATGGGGAGAGGAGGGTGATTTGGGGGGGAAGGGGTGAGGGAGGGCTTGGGGGGAGAGAGAAAGGAGGGCTTGGGGAAGAGAGGGAGGAAAGAGGGCTTGGAGGGGTCGGGGGAGAGGGGAGATCTTAGGGGGGGTGAGGGAGGAGGGAGGGGATAGGATGGTGCGAGAGAAGAGTGGGCTTAGGGTTATCTTGAGATGATTTCGGGGCTTTAGTGTCCCCGCGGCCCGGTCCTCGACCAGGCCTCCACCCCCAGGCAGCAGCCCGTGACAGCTGACTAACACCCAGGTACCTATTTTACTGCTAGGTAACAGGGGCATAGGGTGAAAGAAACTCTGCCCATTGTTTTCTCGCCGGCGCCTGGGATCGAACCCAGGACCACAGGATCATAAGTCCAGCGTGCTGTCCGCTCGGCCGACTGGCTCCCATGGTGGAGGAGTGTAGGGGATGGGGCAGGTAGGGCTTCTATTGGGTGGATGGGTGTGATCCTCCTCCCACTGGGGCTGTTGAATTGCCTGTGGAGAGTTCCCCACTCCCTTCTGGGATCGTAGGATTCGGGGTTGTGGTTCCCTGATTCCTTTCCCTCTCTTTGCGCTCCTTCCTTGCTGCTGCTGCCCTCCGTCTCTCCTCCCTGGTCCCTGTCTCTGTCTCCTCCCAGTGTGCATGTGTGCGTATGCGTGTGCATGTGTGCATGTGCGTGTGCATGCACGCCCGTGTATTTACCTAATTGTACTTACCTGATTTTGCTTGCAGGGGTTGAGCTCTAGCATACTGGTCCCGCCTCTCAACCGTCAATCAACTAATGTACAGGTTCCTGAGCCTACTGGACTCTATCATATCTACACTTGAAGCTGTGTATGGAGTCAGCCTCCACCACATCACTTCCTAATGCATTTCATTTGTCAACCACTCTGACACTAAAAATGTTCTTTCTAATATCTCTGTGGCTCATTTGGGCACTCAGGTTCCACCTGTGTCCCT
Organism: Procambarus clarkii; assembly: GCF_040958095.1. Taxonomy (NCBI): domain Eukaryota; kingdom Metazoa; phylum Arthropoda; class Malacostraca; order Decapoda; family Cambaridae; genus Procambarus; species Procambarus clarkii. The sequence continues at coordinate 25,389,730 of NC_091191.1, read as the reverse complement.
TAGAGCGTGTGTCCCTTGAGTTAAATAGACTGTCTTTATCTACCCTATCAATTCCCTTGAAAATCTTGAATGTGGTGATCTTGTCCCCCCCCCCTAACTCTTCTGTCTTCCAGCGAAGTGAGGTTTAATTCCCGTAGTCTCTCCTCGTAGCTCATACCTCTAAGCTCGGGTACTAGTCTGGTGGCAAACCTTTGAACCTTTTCCAGTTTAGTCTTATACTTGACTAGATATGGACTCCATGCTGGGGCTGCATACTCCACTATTCGCCTGGCATATGTGGTATACAAAGTTCTGAATGATTCCTCACACAAGTTTCTGAATGCCGTTCTTATGTTAGCCAACCTGGCATATGCCGCTGATGTTATGCTCTTGATATGGGCTGCAGGAGACAGGTCTTGCGTGATATCAACCCCCAAGTATTTTTCTTTCTCCGACTCTTGAAGTATTTCATCTCCCAGATGATACCTTGTATCTGGCCTCCTGCTCCCTACACCTATCTTCATTACATTACATTTGCTTGGGTTAAACTCTAACAGTCATTTGTTTGACCATTCCTTCAGCTTGTCTAGGTCTTCTTGAAGCCTCAAGCTGTCCTCCTCTGTCTTAATCCTTCTTATAATTTTGGCATCGTCTGGTAACACTGAGAGAAATGAATCTATACCCTCTACTAGATCATTTACATATATCAGAAACAAGATAGGACCGAGTACAGAGCCCTGTGGGACTCCACTGGTGACTTCACGCCAATCGGAGGTCTCACCCCTCACCGTAACTCTCTGCTTCCTATTGCTTAGATACTCCCTTATCCACTGGAGCACCTTACCAGCTACACCTGCCTGTCTCTCCAGCTTATGTACCAGCCTCTTATGCGGTACTGTGTCAAAGGCTTTTCGACAATCCAAGAAAATGCAGTCAGCTCAGCCTTCTCTTTCTTGCTTAATATTTGTCACCTGGTCGTAGAATTCTATTAAACCAGTCGGGCAAGATTTACCCTCCCTGAACCCATGTTGGCGATGTGTCATGAAGTCCCTTCTCTTCAAATATGTTACTAGGTTTTTTCTCACGATCTTCTTCATCACCTTGCATGGTATACAAGTCAAGGACACTGGCCTGTAGTTCAGTGCCTCATGCTTGTCGCCCTTTTTGTATATTGGGACCACATTCGCCGTCTTCCATATTTCTGGTAGGTCTCCCGTCTCCAGTGACTTACTATACACTATGGAGAGTGGCAAGCAAAGTGCCTCTGCACACTCTTTCAGTACCCACGGTGAGATCCCGTCTGTACCAACAGCCTTTCTAACATCCAGATCCAGCAGGATGTTAGAAAGGATGTCTTGACCTCCTCTCTCGTAATTTCGAACTCTTCCAAGGCCGCCTGGTTTACTTCCCTTACTCCTAGCACCTTCTTCTATTGTGAAGACCTCCTGGAACCTCTTGTTGAGTTCTTCACACACCTCTTTGGTAATCTCAGTATACCTGTCCTCGCCTGTTCTAAGTGTCAATACCTGTTCTTTCACTGTTGTTTTCCTTCTGATGTGACTGTGGCGTAGCTTTGGTTCAGTCTTGGCTTTGTTTGCTATATCATTTTCATAATTTTTCTCTGCTTCTCTTCTCACACTGACATACTCATTCCAGGTTCTCCGGTATATCTCTCTGCTTTCTGAGTGTGCGCGCGCGTGTGTGTGTGTGTGTGTGGGGTGTGTGTGTGTGTGTGTATGTGTACTCACCTAGTTGTGCTTGCGGAGGTTGAGTTCTGGTTCTTTGGTCCCGCCTCTCAATCGTCAATCAACAGGTGTACAGGTTCCTGAGCCTACTGGGCTCTATCACATCTACATTTGAAACTGTGTATGGAGTCAGCCTCCCCCACATCACTGCCTGTGAGTGAGTGTGTGTGTGTGTGTGTGTGTGTGTGTGTGTGTGTGTGTGTGTGTGTGTGTGTGTGTGTGTGTGTGTGTGTGTGTGTGTGTGTGTGTGTACTCACCTATTTTTACTCACCTATTTGTGCTTGCAGGATCGAGCATTGACTCTTGGATCCCGCCTTTCCAGCCATCGGTTGATTACAGCAATGACTCCTGTCCTATTTCCCTATCATACCTAATTTTAAAAATATGAATAGTATTTGCTTCCACAACCTGTTCCCCAAGTGCATTTCATTTTTCCACTACTCTCACGCTAAAAGAAAACTTCCTAACATCTCTGTGACTCATCTGAGTTTCCAGTTTCGACCCATGTCCCCTCGTTCTGTTATTATTACGTGTGAACATTTCATCTAATTTCACTTTGTCAATTCCCCTGAGTATTTTATGTCCCTATCATATCTCCCCCTCTCCCTTCTTTTCTCTAGTGTCGTAAGGTTCAGTTCCTTCCGACGCTCTTCATATCACATCCCTCGTAACTCTGGGACAATCCTCGTCGCAAACCTCTGAATCTTCTCCAGTTTATTTATGTGTTTCTTCAGGTGGGGGCTCCATGATGGCGCGGCATACTCTAAGACGGGTCTCACGTAGGCAGTGTAAAGCGCCCTAAATGCCTCCTTACTTAGGTTTCTGAATGATGTTCTAACTTTTGCCAGTGTAGAGTATGCTGCTGTCGTTATCCTATTTATATGTGCTTCAGGAGATTGATTAGGTGTTACGTCTACACCCAGGTTTCTTTCGCGCGTTGTCACAGGTAGGCTGTTCCCCTTCATTGTGTACTGTCATTTTGGTCTCCTATCTCCTAGTCCCATTTCCATAACTTTACATATGCTCGTGTTGAATTCCAGTAGCCATTTCTTTGACCATCTCGGCAACCTGTTCAGGTCCTCTTGGAGGATCCTGCAATCCTCATCTGTCACAACTCTTCTCATCAACTTTGCGTCATCCACAAACATTGACATGTAGGACTCTACGCCTGTAAACATGTCGTTAACATATACAAGAAATAGAATTGGTCCCAGCACCGATCCTTGTGGTACTCCACTTGTTACTGTTCGCCAGTCCGACTTCTCGCCCCTTACCGAAACTCTTTGGCTCCTTCCTGTTAGGTAGTTCCTTATCCATGCTAGGACCTTTCCCCCCACCCCCGCCTGCCTCTCGAGCTTGAACAGCAGTCTCATGTGCGGTACTGTATCACAGGCTTTTTGGCAGCTCAGAAATATGCAGTCTGCCCAACCATCTCTGTCCTGTCTTATCCTCGTTATTTTATCATAGAATTCCAGAAGGTTTGTTAGGCACGATTTCCATGTGCAGAACCCATGTTGATGTTTGTTCACAAACCTAATGTTCTCCAGGTGTGCAACCAGTCGTAGCTGTTATGATTCCAGGTGGACGAAAAACGAGTTTCCCCTTTGAGAATTATTCTATCAAGCCTGACCTGACCAGAAAGTCTAGTAAATATAGAGGCAATAACACAGATATAAAATAGTTAGTTGGATTTAATAAACAATTTGAGATTATGGGCAGTGAATAAGGAAAAAAAAATAACTGGTTAGGAGATGTGGATAATTTGCTGGAGGTGTGAGGCTCGCTTCTGGAGGGCTTCGAGCTCACTTGAGGCCAGACATCGCAGGGGAAAGCCATGCTCCGTTTGAGCTCCTGTCAGAAAGGAACCCCTAGTGATATATCTCCAAGAGAGGAGAAGTGTACAGACGTGCCAGCTGTGGAATCGAGCTGGGAAGTTGTGGTCTCAAGTCCACAACTTCCTGTGGGCTGTGGGAGCGCCCTGACCAGACGCCGTCAGAGGGAAAGCTCCCTCGACTAGGCAATCTGTGGTTTGTCTTTGGGGAAGAAGTTGCTGAGAACTTCGAAGCCAGCACAGAGGGAGTAGTTGATGAAACTCCAAGGTAGTGGATGAGAGGACCTCAAGCCGTGAGGAGAAGCAGTGAAGAGGAGTGTCACGTGCTTCTGTAGAGGTGGTGAAGCACCATAGTTATTCGAGGAAACTTCATGGTGTAGCAGCCAGGAGAGCTGTGGAGGACCCTAGTAGAAGGGGTGGAGCACCATAGTTGCTCAAGGAAAACTTCATGGTGTAGCAGCCTGGAGGAGCTGCAGAGGATCCTGGTAGTTAAACCCGGAAGAACCTGAAGAGATCATGGTAGTGAACTTCCAGATGTGGAAGGGAAGTTCTAAATGATCAGTTGTAGGGAGGCGTTAGAGTGGTTGTCATTAGCGTGCAAGACGCAGTGAGAGGTGAGTGATTGTTTGCCATTTTTGTCCCAAGGAGTGTTTATACTGAAGTATAGAGCTACGGTCGTAGGCTGGATTACCTACATGTGTGTGTTCGAGGACTGATAGGGTGATCGATTGATCATTGTTATATATCAAGGAACATTTATACTGATATATATATGTTATTGCACTCATACCCTGATTTTCCTTGTACATGTTTATAGATATATATATTCTCTTGCTGATAGTGCAACATTGTATTATAGGACTTGACCTACTTGAGGAGGTTGGTAATATTAGGTGGTGAACCAGGAGATAGGATACCACTTGATAAGCTGATGATAGAGTTCTGATGGTGTTGGAGTGCAACCTGACTGAAATAGTATAGAGTGTAGGATTCATTATTATTATATGTGTATATGTAATGTGTATGTGCTCTGTCCAGTATATGTATTCAAATTTGCTGGTGTTTGACCTTGTCCTAGTGAGGCTTCCCAGGAGGTAGTACAGAAGGAGAGAGAGAGAGAAAGAACCAAGAACCACTGCTGTGGACAGGGTAGGACGGAAAACTAGTAAGTTAAGGGGGATTGAGGAGATCATATCTCATAAGGAGAGAGTGGGGAGTCACAGCGGCTCGAGTGGGTGTGTGCACGTGACAACAAGGCTAAGTGTTGGAGTCGCATCCCCTAAACGTGTGACGTTGAGCCCCTCTCCAAGAGCCAGAAGCCCCTAATATGATCTCCTAGTGAAGTATAAGCACTCTACCGAGTTGTGGGTTGGGTTGTCCAGAAAGAGGGATCAACAACGACAACACCACCAATTCACACTATAATAAGCCTAATTGTTCTTTCCAGTATTTTACAGGGGATGCTTGTCAGTGATACAGGTCTATAGTTAAGTGCCTCCTCCCTATCGCCTTTCTTGAAGATCGGCATGGCATTTGCTTTCTTCCAATTGGGCAATTCTCCCGACATAAGTGACTCATTAAAGATCATTGCCAGAGGCACGCTGAGGGCCTGCACTGCTTCTTTTAGTATCCACGGTGATACTTTGTCTGGTCCAACTGCTTTAGTTGCATCTAGAGTTGTCAACTGTTTCATTACCTCCTCTGCTGTCACCTCTATATCTGATAGTCTTTCATCTAGGGTAACCCTTTCCAACAATGGGAGCTGCTCAGGCTCGGTAGTGAACACTCCATGGAAACTGGCATTCAGTGCCTCGCAGATTTCCATGTCACTTTCAGTATATGCCCCCTCTGTCTTCCTTAGTCTTGTCACTTGGTCGTTCACCGTCATTTTTCTTCTTATATGACTGTGTAGTAACTTAGGTTTTTTCGCTTTGATTGCAATATCATTCTCATAGTCCCTTTCCGATGTTCGTCTTATGTTAATGTAATCGTTCCTAGCTCTGTTGCATCTGATTCTGTTGTCCTCTTTCCTTTGTCTTCTGTACTTCCTCCACTCCCGCCTGCTGGCCATTTTTGCTTCCAGACACTGTCTATTAAACCATGGGTTATTATATTCCTTCTTATTTTTTCCCTTTACCGTTGGTATAAATCTCTCATCAGCCTCCTGGCATTTCTGTATGACTAGGTCCATCATATCTTGGACTGTTTTTCCTCTAATTTCTTCCTCCCACTGCACTTCACCCAGATAGTCCCTTATCCTCTTATAATCCTCTTTCCTGTTGTCAACTCTCCTTTCCCAGATCTCTTGTCCCATGGTCATAAGTTTGAATTCTATCATGTAGTCAAAGACTACATGTGTGTGTGTGTGTGTGTGTGTGTGTGTGTGTGTGTGTGTGTGTGTACTCACCTATTTGTGCTTGCAGGGGTTGAGCTTTGGCTCTTTGGTCCCGCCTCTCAACAGATCAATCAACTGGTGTACAGGTTCCTGAGCCTACTGGGCTCTATCATATCTACAATTAAAACTGTGCATGGAGTCAGCCTCCACCTCATCACTGCCTAATGCATTCCATCCGTTAACTACTCTGACACTAAAAAAGTTCCTTCTTACGTCCCTGTGGCTCATGTGGGTACTCAGTTTCCACCTGTGTCCCCTTGTTTGTGTCCCGCCAATGTTGAATAGTTTTCCTTGTTTACCCAGTCGATTCCCCTGAGGATTTTGTAGGTTGTGATCATGTCCCCCCTTACTCTTCTGTCTTCCAGTGACGTAAGGTTCATTTCCCGCAGCCTTTCCTCATAGCTCATGCCTCTTAGTTCTGGGACTAGTCTAGTAGCATACCTTTGGACTTTTTCTAGCTTCGTCTTGTGCTTGACAAGGTACGGGCTCCATGCTGAGGCCGCATACTCCAGGATTGGTCTTACATATGTGGTGTACAAGATTCTGAATAATTCCTTACACAGCTTCCTGAACGCCGTTCTGATGTTAGCCAGCCTCGCATATGCCGCTGACGTTATTCTCTTTATGTGGGCTTCAGGAGACAGGTTTGGTGTGATATTAACTCCTAGATCTTTATCTCTGTCTGTTTCATTAGTACTTCATCTCCTATTCTGTATCCCGTGTCTGGCCTCCTGTTTCCACTGCCTAGTTTCATTACTTTGCATTTACTCGAACTGAACTTCAACAGCCATTTGTTGGACCATTCACTCAGTCTATCTAGGTCATCTTGTAGCCTCCTACTATCATCCTTTGTTTCAATCCCCCTCATAGTTTTTGCATCGTCGGCAAACATTGAGAGGAACGAATCTATACCCTCTGGGAGATCATTTACATATACCAGAAACAGTATAGGTCCAAGGACTGACCCCTGTTGGACTCCACTTGTAACGTCCCGCTAATCTGAGACCTCACCCCTCACACAGACTCGTTGTGTCCTGTTGCTTAGGTACTCCTCTATCCACCGGAGTACCTTCCCTTTCACTCCAGCCTGCATCTCCAATTTCCGCACTAGTCTCTTATGTGGCACTGTATCAAAGGCTTTCTGACAATCCAAAAATATGCAGTCTGCCCACCCTTCTCTTTCTTGCCTTATTTTTCTTGCCTGGTCGTAGAATTCAAGTAACCCTGTGAGGCAGGACCTGCCGTCCCTGAACCCATGTTGATGCTGTGTTACAAAGTTCCTTCTCTCCAGATGCTCCACTAGTTTTTTTCGCACAATCTTCTCCATCAGCTTGCATGGTATGCAGGTTAGGGACACTGGCCTGTAGTTTAGTGCCTCCTGTCTATCCCCTTTCTTGTATATCGGGACTACGTTAGCTGCATTCCAAATATCTGGCAGTTCCCCTGTTGGCAGTGATTTGTTATACACTATGGAGAGTGGTAGGCACAGTTCTTTTGCTCCTTCCTTTAGTATCCAAGGGGAGATTCCATCTGGGCCTATAGCCTTTGTCACATCCAACTCTAGTTAACACTTCCTTAATTCCCTGCTGGTAATCTCAAAGTTCTTCCAGTGGTTCCTGGTTAGCTATTCCCTCACTTATCTCTGGAATTGCTCTAAGGTGAAGACCTCCTGGAATTTCTTATTCAGTTCCTCACACACTTCCTTGTCATTTGTAGTGAATCCTTCCGCCCTTATCCCTAATTTCATAACCTGTTCCTTTACTGTTGTTTTTCTCCTGATGTGGCTATGCAACAATTTAGGCTTAGTCTTTGCCTTGCTTGTGATGTAATTTTCGTATTGTCTTTCTGCCTCTCTTCTCATCTTGACATATTCATTCCTGGCATTCTGGTATCTTTCTCTGCTCTCCAGTGTCGTGTTATTCCTATAGTTTCTCCATGCCATTTTACTTTGCTGCTTAGCTAGCCTACATCTCTGATTAAACCATGGGTTTCTCATCTTCATTTCTCTGTTTTCCTTTTGGACTGGGACAAACTTGTTTGCTGCGTCCTTGCACTTCTGCGTGATGTAATCCATCATATCTTGGGCCGTCTTTCCCCTGAGCTCTGTTTCCCATGCTATATATGTTAGGAATTTTCTTATCCCATCATAGTTTCCCTTGCGGTATGATAACCTTTTGGTTTCGGTATCCCTCCTCGAGTTCAATAACCCTTCTTCAATCAGGTACTCAAACACCAGTACACTGTGGTCGCTCATTCCTTTTGGGTCCTTAAAACCGATTTCTCTTATGTCGGAGTCTTTCAGAGTGAAGACTAGGTCGAGTCTCGCTGGTTCTTCATTGCCTCTCATCTTTGTGGGTTCTCTGACATGCTGGGTTAAAAAGTTTCTTGTCACCACCTCCAATAGTTTGGCTCTCCACGTATCCTCGCCTCCATGCGGTTCCTTGTTCTCCCAGTCAATCCTTCCGTGATTGAAGTCGCCCATGATGAGCAGGTGGGATCTATTTCTACAGGCAGCAGAGGCTGCCCTCTCAATTATAGTGTTAACTGCCATGTTGTTGTTTTCATATTCTTGACTGGGTCTTCTGTCATTTGGTGGAAGGTTGTATATTACTGCTAATACTATTCTTGGTCCTCCCATTGTCATGGTGCCTGCTATGTAGTCTCTGAACCCCTCACAGCCCGGGATGGCCATCTCCTTAAAACTCCATTCCTTTCTCATGAGTAGGGCCACTCCACCTCCTCCCCCTGCCTTCCCTCTCTTTCCTTATTACTGTGTACTCCTGGGGAAACACGGCATTCGTTATGATTCCAGAGAGTTTTGTTTCAGTGAGTCCGATTACATCTGGGTTCACTTCTTGTGCTCTTTCTCTTAATTCACTTGTCTTGCTTGTGATCCCATCTATATTCGAGTACATCACCCTGAAACTGACTTTCTTCTGCTTCTCCTCTGGGGGGAGAACCTGTGGGATCTGGGGGTGAGTGGGAGCTGGGGGGATCTGGTATGGGGAGACTGGTGGAGGAGGGAAAGCTTGGGGAGGGGGAGAGGGGGAGGGTAAGGGGGGTGGGTAAGAGAGGGAGGGTAGGGGGTGATAGTGAGAGGGGGAGGGTTGGGGGGGAGAGTGAGAGGGGGAGGGTTGAGGGGGGGGGGGTTGAGAGAGGGGGGGTTGGGGAAGCATGGGGTAAGAAGAGGCTTTGGGGGATAGGGTCACTGGGGGGGGCCTTGGGGGGAGGGGAGAATAGGGGGGAGGGCGTGGGGGAAAAAGGAGGGCTGAGGTGGGTGAGGAAGAGGGGAGGGTTTAGGGGAGAGGGGAAGACTTAGGTGGGGTGGGGGAGAGTGGGTTGCTTAGGGGGGTGGGGGAGAATGGAGGGCTTGGAGGTGGGAGAGACGGGAAGGCATGTGGGAGAAGGGAGGGCTTGGGCGATGGGGGAGAAGGGAGGTCCTGGGGAGAGGGGTGAGTGGGAGGAGGGGGTGAGTGGGAGGAGGGGGGTGGGTGGGGGGAGGGTGCCCTAGGTGGGTACTTAGTGGGGTGCTGACAGGGGATGGGGCAGGTTGGGTGTCTGTTGGGTAGGATGTGGGGGTGGTGCCCCAATCCCTGTGGCTGTTGCACTGTTTGAGGAGGGTTCTCCACTTCCCTCTGGGATTGTAGGGTTCCGGGTTGTGGTACTCTGATTCCTTTCTCTCTCCCTGCGCTCCTTCCTCCCGTCTGCTGCCTGTATTCTCTCTTCCCTTGTCATATCCCTCTGCAGGAATACTTTTTTGAACTTCGGAACATTTGCTAGACTGCGCATCCTTGCTAACAGTTCCTCTGTCGTGATTTCGCTCATGAATACCACCTTTATCATTCGGTCTCTGTCCTTGTTGTACTTTCCAAGCCTGAAAACCTTTTCAACATTTTGGTCAGTTCCCTCCATCCTTTCCTCTTTAAAGATCTCGGTAACTGCGTTTTTGTCCTTGTCTCTCCACTCCTTTGGGCTGGTCTGTTTGCTCTTTAATGCCTGTTACTACTACTCCTCTTTTTCTCTCTATCATCCGGTTAGTACATCTAGCTGCTTCCTGAGAGGAAGCTTCCTGCTTCCTGTCTTCCTCTGTGTGTGTGTGTGTGTGTTTGTGTGTGTGTGTGTGTGTGTGTGTGTGTGTGTGTGTGTGTGTGTGTGTGTACTCACCTAATTGTGCCTGCAGGATCGAACATTGACTCTTGGATCTCGCCTTTCGAGCCATCGGTTGTTTGCAGCAATGACTCCTGTCCTATTTCCCTATCATACCTAGTTTTAAAATTATGAATAGAATTTGCTTCCACAACCTGCTCCTTAAGTGCATTCCATTTTTCCACTACTCTCACACTAAAATAAAACTTCCTAACATCTTTGTGACTCATCTAAGTTTCCGGTTTCCACCCATGTCCCCTCGTTCTGTTACTATTCCGCGTAAACATTACGTCAATTTTCACTCTGTCAATCGCCCTGAGTATTTTATACATTCCTATCATATCCTTCTCTCCCTTCTTATTTCTAGTGTCGTAAGGCTCAGTTCCTTTAGGCGCTGTTCATACCCCATCCCTTGTAACGCTGGGACGAGTCTTGTTGCAAATTTCTGAACATTTTCCAGTATACTTAAGTGTTTCTTCAGGTGGGGACTCCATGATGGGGCGGTATACTCCAAGACTGGCCTCACATGGACAACGTAAAGTGTCCTAAATGCCACCTTACTTCGGTTTCTGAATTATGTTTTAACTTTTGCCTGTGTAGAGTACGCTGCTGTCGATATCCTATTTACATGTACCTCAGCAGCCTTTCCTCCAAAAATGGGAAGGTAAATGTAACAGCACAAGTAAGTGCAATTATGTACTATTCATAGCAGTCAGGAATTGTACTTATTTTCACTTAGTATTAAGCCATACAAATATATTGGGAATATTTGAGTTTACCTGAAAAGCTGAATAGAAAACTACGACCTAACCTTCTTAGTGTTTGAAGATAAGCATTTTATTGCTTCTTAATTACAATTACTCCTTAACCTATAGCTATATTGATATTACAGTTCTGTAAAACTAATAAAACAAAACTAAAATATTTTAATAAATTGTTAAGTAACTCAGAATATTTTAATTTTTTTTGTATAAAATTCCTATAGTTTAATAAAACTGAAAAATAAATTCCTGATATTTAAAACTTTTGTATAGCACATTGAACCTGAAAACTTCATCCTAAAATTCTGAGTGTCTTAACAGAAAACGAGGAGAATAAATGGGGAGGTAAATGTAACAGCCCCATAAGTGCAATTATGTATTGTTTGACAGTAAGGAAATGTACTTATTGCACTTAGTATTAAATCGTACTGTCAATTCGGAGGGTGGGTTGGCCTCATGAGTTAGATTAAGTGTTATGTCCACGCCCAGGTCTCATTCTCGAGTCGTCACAGGTAGACAGTTCCCCTTCATTGTGTACTTACAAGTCTCTTTGGTCTCCTTTCATTTAATCCCATTTCCATAACTTTACATTTGCTCGTGTTGAACTCAAGTAGCTATTTCTCTGACCATTTCTGCAGCCTGTTCAAGTCCTCTTGGAGGATCCTACAATCCTCATATGTCACAACTCTTCTCGTCAACATCATGTGTGTGAGTGTGTCATCATGCGTGTGTGTGTGAAAGAGAGACAGAGAGTGGAAGAGGGTAAGAGGGAGAGAGACAGAGACAACCAGATAAAATCTGATAATTGCATTGTTTAATATTATCAAATGACAACAGAAACTCTGCTTTCCATAAAGTATCAGCCCAACGAGTAAGAGCAGACAAGCAGATGTAATCCGTTCTGAAGCAATGAGGATCAGCGGCAATACTGGCTCCCAACTCATTAGTTCTTCATTAGTGTTTGATAAAATAATTTCTTTCCAAAAATAATCCTCTGTAATTACACCAACGTAAATGCTCAGTATAGTTTTGTATCAGAATGCATTGAATTGTATCATTAGCTGCGTATTAAAAGAGCTGTTGTTTAGAGCGCCAAGTTTAGATCTATACCACAGTATAGATCTATAGTATAGATCCATCTGTTGTTTAGATCAATACCATAGCATGTAAACATTATGTACAGGGATAAATAAAGGCTGTTATTACGTTAGAAGCAAACACATCGAGGTCAATTTAAAAGCATTAAGCGCGTCGCCACAGGAAATCATTTCACTGACCGATGGTTTGTGTTTTTTGACAAGATGAAAGCATATGTAAAATTTGCACTTATATAATCCACGGTACAACCGATCCTCGGACCAAGTCCTTTCCATCCAGCAGTTGAGCCCCAAAGACGCATTCATGAAATTTAAAAAAAAGCTGTTCAAAAAAAAAAACATGCTGTTCATTCAAAACAGGAATTTTCTCCAATATAAATTATTATTATAATATATTAGCATATTGTGCATATATAGGCACAGGTTAGGTTAGATGTTTAGGTTCTGTTGCCGATTATTTGTATTTGTAATATGTGGGTGAAGCATTTATAGCGTTGTATTTCGAACAAAAGTCGTCAGTGAAGCACTTGTTCCGGAAGTGTTCGAACGAAATCAGTTGTGAGTCGTGTGTAAACCGTTTTTCATTCATAAACAGGGGGTTTGGCGGGTGCATGGAATCACTTTTTGATCTTTGTTTGGAGGACGGGCTGAAAGTGGTTTACACATGACTCACAACAGATGACATTTGAACACTTCCGGAACAAGTGCTTCACTGACGAATTTTGTTTGAACCACAACGCTGTAAATGCTTTATCCAGGTAGTACAAATAGAAATAATCGCCAACAGAGCCTAAACACCTAACCTAACCTACGCCTAACTACAATAAATGCGTTGGGGAGGATGGCCGACGTTTTAAACAACCTATTGTGTGGACGGATTGCTAACCATGACCTCTGGGAAGGAAAAGATTGCATCCTGCGAACAGGAGTCAACAGTAATCTGTTCCTGTCAACCCGTCCTTGACTCAAGTCTATTACATCCAACGGTCAACCCCACAGACGCATTCATAAATTTTTACATGTTGTGTATTCAAAACAGTAATTTTCTCAAATATAAATAAATATTATAATATATTAGCATATTGTGCATATATAGGCATAGGTTGGGTTAGGCTAGGTGTTTAGGTTCTATTAATGATTATTTATATTTGTAGTACGTGGGTGAAGCATTTATAGCGTTGCGGTTCAAACAAAAGTCGTTAGTGAAGCACTTGTTCCGGAAGTGTTCGAACGTCATCAGTTGTGACTCGTGTGTAAACCGTTTTTCATTCATAAACAAGGGGTTTGGCGGGTGGATGGAATCACTTTTGGGTCCTTGTTTGGAGGATGGGCTGGTTCTTGTACCCAACTGTGTAGATATTTGTTAATTTAATTTGTTAATTCAACACAGAACTCCAGTTGATCTCTCAAAGGGTGCTAGGCTTGCAGCTCAGTACCACAGCCACTCAACCAACCACTGAAAGACGTGCTGGAAGGTGGTGAGACTGAGATGCAGCGAACACCCCCACAATATCCTCAAAACATGCGTGGAGGATGGCCATCGTTCTTTCATTCACTTGAGCACACTAGAGCTTTACTATTACATATTATGTGTAAATTTTTAATGGTTTCAGAGCATCAGTTTTTCACGAGGCGATAACCACTTCGTTCATTAACACAAAGTAAGAAATGGAGTGAGTTTTTGCATATAATTCACCTCTAGGTGTTGTGAGTCAACGGTCTCCGAAACTTAATTAATTCCAGCTATTAGACCTCAAGAATGTTCACATCTTATTCCTATCACCTATAAGGCAAGAAACCACTGTCTGTCCGAATCAGCACAATTATTACCAACCATCTGCATGTCAAGACGCCACTGTCTCCTCTTATCTACACTAATATTCTAACCACGACCAGAGTAAGAAATTAGTATTTGGCCTTGTTTCTTGGAGCCATAACTCTTCTTACAGTCCTAAGTTTCTCGATGTTGATAAAGAAAATGTATCAAAGGAATCTCGATGTTACACTTCTTAACATCAGTATTTTTTGGTACGAAAAGACGCCATTAATCATTAAAATATTGTAGTACTCCATGACATAAGTATTTACTTGCAATTATTATGGACACAAACATATAAGGAGCAACACAATTAGAACTCGCTGCATAAAATCGCTGCAAGACTATCTAGGTATGTTGAATGTAAGGTTGGATAAAGTCTAGTACTGAAAAATGGAGAGTCTTGAACATAGGGAATGATGATAGAGTTACAGTGAGCAATTGGACAACGATATTTCGAAATCTGGGAATCGTCATTAGTAGGAATATTTAGCTACAAACTCAATGCAAATATGTTCGGAATGAAGCAAATCTGGTATTGAGCTTTAGTAAGCTGTAAGAAATGTTATCGCCATGGATAAGTACACCACAAGGTGTACCCAACTTATCGTTGAAGGAGTTGTGCCCTGGCAGCCATGGAGTGAGGACGTCTTGCCGATCCTCCCTGGTTGTTGGGGTTGTTTGCCGTTTTAGTCGCCAGGTGGTGTGGGCATCTCTGCCCTCCCAGCTGTTGCTGCCTGGCTGAGAGTTGACGTGGCGAGTTTGACATGGGTGACCATCTTCCCCCTGTTGTGCGTGTGAACTCCGTGGGCCTGGAGATCACTAATCGGGCTGGATATCCAGACATTGAGGTGGTTATGTGTGACATGCTTCGTATCCCGGTGGAATATATCTACGGTGTGGAGCTTATAACAGTCCACCAGGTTGTTCTCAAGTTCGTGAGGGAGGAGGAGTACAAGGACTTCTTCCATCTTTACGAGGGGCGTACGTTGCCGGGTGGTGCCGGCTCTGTGGCAATTTCGGACCGTAGTGGTGCCCTGACATATGTCAGTGTCTATGGGGCGCCCCTGAAGTTTTCTGATGACCTCCTCCGGCGTTACTTCGGGAGGTTTGGTGCTGTTGTAAGCGTGCGGGTGAACACACTCCTTGGGGAGGTATGCTGGAAGGCAGACGAACATTCGTACCTTGGGAATGCGCGTGCTGTCGGATGTACCATCTTCTGTCTGGCTTATGGGATACTACTTCCGGGTGTATTATGCCCGGCAACCCTGTACCTGTTTCCGGTGTGGCCTGTTGGGCCTTCAGGCTGCCGGGTGCTCTGTGGCCCCGGTTGCTTCTGTCAACTTGTTTCAGAAAGAGGATTTCCCGCCGCTCCCTCTGGAGGAGGACTCCGGGGATGAGGAGGTAAGCATCCCGTTTGCTGCTGCGGCTCCCCCTGCGTCGCCCGACATGCCTCCGGTTGTTGTTGTCCCTCCTCCGGGTATTGCAGTGCCGTCGGATGGTCTACCTGCTCCTATCACTGTCCCCGCTGCTCCCGTGGGCCTTCCTGGTGCTCACTGTGAGGCGTCGCTGTATTCTCCCTCGTCTTCGGATGCTGCGCCTGGCCCTATGTCCGCGCCTCGGGTCCCGGCTGTGCTGGGTGCTGGGTGGCTGCGGAGCCTCCTGCTGTGTGTGGCCCGGTTTCCCCTGTGGTAGAGGCTGCTGCCGTTCTGTGTCAGGCGTCGGTTCGTCCGGCTAGTGGTACCCGTGTTTCTGGGTCTGCTTCAGGCTTTGACGATATCCGGCTGGAGCCCAAACGTTCCCAGCGTTCGTCTTCTGCCTGGGCCGATGTTGGTGACTTCAGTGACTGTGGGTCTTCGGGTGTTGACGGTGTGGATCCGGATACGTCGATGCCTCCGCAGTTAGTGGTGGCGGAGGTCCATGTGCCTGCTGGTGCTTGTGCCCGTGTCTTGGACGTGCCTTCGATTCTTTCTCCGCCAGGGGACTCTCCGCAGTAGGGGGTGGTGGCTTCCGCTGCCCGGGATGGTGTGGATACTGGTGCTGGGCATGGCCTGGTAGTGACATTACAGGAGGATGCGCGCCGTCCAGGTTCCCTGCAGTCGTCTGGAGGTGTGCCTGTGGCTGTGAGTGCCCCTGTAGTGGTGCCCTCTGTCCAGTTCGCTCCTGTGAGGGTGAGTGTTGGGAACTGGAAGACATGTTGCCAGCGTCTGTGATGTAGTCGGGTCACTGGACAGCGATTGCCGAGTTGATGCTGTCTGATGAACCAGAGAACTTTCATGGTGGGGAGGTTCCATGCATGTGGGAACGAGTGGCTGCTACTCGCCTCGTCAGTAATACCATCTGGGTCCCCTGTTTGCGGGTGTTTGTTGCCAAGGTTCCGGATGTTATGGCTTCCCCAGTGGATAGCCGAGACCCTTGGCGGTGGATGCTCTTGGAAGCGTTTAATGTGCGGTTCCCGCAGGCCTGGTTTCCGGAAAAGTATGTCCACTGATTTTCTCTTTATGTGCTTTATGTAGTGAAGTATGCCCCTCTGGCTGTTTGCTTGCCCTGTTGCGTTGTGCTCGCGCCTCTCCCTTTGTTTATTGCGAGGCCGTGTTTCTTGTTCATGTGTTTGTTTTGTGTTGTTACTATGCCCTGTGTGTTATATTTCTGCCTTATGTGTTATCTTGTTTTTTTTGTTATTTTATGACTTGTTGTGTTTTATGTTTTTTTGTCATCTTTCATGTTGTACTTCTTGATGTGCTTTGTTGTTGGTCCTTCAAGCCGGTGCTAATGTTTGCTTTGTTTCATTGATACTATGTTATGTTTTCTTGTCATTTTTTGCTTGCATGATTGCTTGTTTACGTTGTCTTATATTTTGTGTGATGTTTTTGATTTGATGTATTCTGTGTTTCTCTTGCCTTTTTACCAGTTATGTTTATTATTGTACTGTGCTGTCGGTCCTTCTGGCCGATGGTTTTCTGTTTTGCTTTGTTGTTCTGTTTCCTGTATTGTTTTATTGTATTTATTGTCTATAATTACATGCTTGCATGTAAAAATAAAAAAAAAATAAAAAAAAATTATCGTTGACATATACTGAGAGTTTCCTTCAGTCCATGGTTATGTTCAGGAGTATATTAGAGTATATTTGCTGGATGGTCAGTCAGATATTGTGGGTTTATAATGTATCTTGCGCTTGATAAACTTTGTTTTGTATTACATAGGTCAGTACAGGAACAAAAGATTGCTGACTCCTGCTAGCAGGCTGATAGCTTCCCATCCCATAGCTCAAGGTTAGCCTTACCTACAGGTTTCCCTTGAATACGACCCGCTAATCGTTTTAACAGCCAAGTACCCAAGCACTAATGGGTGAACGGAGGCGGACCGTTAAGGATTTGCCTTAAGCCCGAAACGATGACACATGTAACATTATTCCTCAGCAATATCTTACCTGTTATGGGCCAACTGAGATTACACGGCTCAGTTTGGTCTCCGTACAATAGGACTAATATAAACCAGACAGTATTGAGACATGGATGACATAGGTAATCCTATCAATTAGAAAACTTCCTTCTGAAGAGGGATTATAAAAACATTATTTATATTTTCTAGACCACTGGTTCCCAAACTGGGGGCCATGACCCCCATGAGACGTCCTTTGGCAATATGTAGAGGCAATGAGATGAGGCAGAGTACCGGTTATGATACCAGAGGGGACCTTCACTGAGTGTAGGGGACCTTTACTGAGTGTAGCGGACCTTTACTGAGTGTAGCGGACCTTTACTGAGTGTAGCGGACCTTTATTGAGTGTAGCGGACCTTTACTGAGTGTAGCGGACCTTTACTGAGTGTAGCGGACCTTTACTGAGTGTAGCGGACCTTTATTGAGTGTAGCGGACCTTTACTGAGTGTAGCGGACCTTTACTGAGTGTAGGGGACCTTTACTGAGTGTAGGGGACCTTTACTGATTGTAGCGGACCTTTACTGAGTGTAGCGGACCTTTACTGAGTGTAGGGGACCTTTACTGAGTGTAGGGGACCTTTACTGAGTGTAGGGGACCTTTACTGAGTGTAGGGGACCTTTACTGAGTGTAGGGGACCTTTACTGATTGTAGCGGACCTTTACTGAGTGTAGCGGACCTTTACTGAGTGTAGGGGACCTTTACTGAGTGTAGGGGACCTTTACTGAGTGTAGGGGACCTTTACTGAGTGTAGGGGACCTTTACTGAGTGTAGCGGACCTTTACTGAGTGTAGCGGACCTTTACTGAGTGTAGCGGACCTTTACTGAGTGTAGGGGACCTTTACTGAGTGTAGGGGACCTTTACTGAGTGTAGGGGACCTTTACTGAGTGTAGGGGACCTTTACTGAGTGTAGGGGACCTTTACTCAGTGTAGCGGACCTTTACTGAGTGTAGCGGACCTTCACTGAGTGTAACGAACCTTTACTGAGTGTAGCGGACCTTTACTGAGTGTAGCGGACCTTAACTGAGTGTAGCGGACCTTTACTGAGTGTAGCGGACCTTTACTGAGTGTAGCGGACCTTTACTGAGTGTAGCGGACCTTTACTGAGTGTAGGGGACCTTTATTGAGTGTAGCGGACCTTTACTGAGTGTAGCGGACCTTTACTGAGTGTAGCGGACCTTTACTGAGTGTAGCGGACCTTTACTGAGTGTTGGGGACTTTTATTGAGTGTAGCGGACCTTTACTGAGTGTAGCGGACCTTCACTGAGTGTAGCAAACCTTTACTGAGTGTAGCGGACCTTTACTGAGTGTAGCGGACCCTTACTGAGTTTAGCGGACCCTTACTGAGTGTAGCGGACCTTTACTGAGTGTAGCGGACCTTTACTGAGCGTAGCGGACCTTTACTGAGTGTAGCGGACCTTTACTGAGTGTAGCGGACCTTTACTGAGTGTAGGGGACCATTACTGAGTGTAGGGGACCTTTACTGAGTGTAGCGGACCTTTACTGAGTGTAGCGGACCTTTACTGAGTGTAGCGGACCTTTACTGAGTGTAGGGGACCATTACTGAGTGTAGGGGACCTTTACTGAGTGTAGGGGACCTTTACTGATTGTAGCGGACCTTTACTGAGTGTAGCGGACCTTTACTGAGTGTAGGGGACCTTTACTGAGTGTAGGGGACCTTTACTGAGTGTAGGGGACCTTTACTGAGTGTAGGGGACCTTTACTGAGTGTAGGGGACCTTTACTGATTGTAGCGGACCTTTACTGAGTGTAGCGGACCTTTACTGAGTGTAGGGGACCTTTACTGAGTGTAGGGGACCTTTACTGAGTGTAGGGGACCTTTACTGAGTGTAGGGGACCTTTACTGAGTGTAGCGGACCTTTACTGAGTGTAGCGGACCTTTACTGAGTGTAGCGGACCTTTACTGAGTGTAGGGGACCTTTACTGAGTGTAGGGGACCTTTACTGAGTGTAGGGGACCTTTACTGAGTGTAGGGGACCTTTACTGAGTGTAGCGGACCTTTACTGAGTGTAGCGGACCTTTACTGAGTGTAGGGGACCTTTATTGAGTGTAGCGGACCTTCACTGAGTGTAACGAACCTTTACTGAGTGTAGCGGACCTTTACTGAGTGTAGCGGACCTTTACTGAGTGTAGCGGACCTTTACTGAGTGTAGCGGACCTTTACTGAGTGTAGGGGACCTTTATTGAGTGTAGCGGACCTTTACTGAGTGTAGCGGACCTTTACTGAGTGTAGCGGACCTTTACTGAGTGTAGCGGACCTTTACTGAGTGTTGGGGACTTTTATTGAGTGTAGCGGACCTTTACTGAGTGTAGCGGACCTTTACTGAGTGTAGCGGACCTTCACTGAGTGTAGCAAACCTTTACTGAGTGTAGCGGACCTTTACTGAGTGTAGCGGACCCTTACTGAGTGTAGCGGACCTTTACTGAGTGTAGCGGACCTTTACTGAGTGTAGCGGACCTTTACTGAGTGTAGCGGACCTTTACTGAGTGTAGCGGACCTTTACTGAGTGTAGGGGACCATTACTGAATGTAGGGGACCTTTACTGAGTGTAGCGGACCTTTACTGAGTGTAGCGGACCTTTACTGAGTGTAGCGGACCTTTACTGAGTGTAGGGGACCATTACTGAGTGTAGGGGACCTTTACTGAGTGTAGGGGACCATTACTGAGTGTAGGGGACCTTTACTGAGTGTAGCGGACCTTTACTGAGTGTAGCGGACCTTTACTGAGTGTAGGGGACCATTACTGAGTGTAGGGGACCATTACTGAGTGTAGGGGACCTTTACTGAGTGTAGGGGACCATTAATAACGAGGCTCTATGAAAAAGGGGCAAAGGTTATCAAGAGTTTGGAGACTGGTATTCTAGACAAACATGTTACGGTGACATAATTAAAGGATATGAATTACAAATATAAAGGCTATACAAATATTAACACAAACTAGAACTTTCAAGTGGAAGCTACACATATATATGAGTGACTGTTAGTGGATATAAATATAATTAATCCTCTTATGGGTCAATAGGCCTTTTTCATTTTCTAGTGAGCACTAACTCGTGCTCTCGTCAGACTGAAAATAATTATTAAGTATTAAATCAAACCAGCTGTTTAGCAAAGAATACTAATTATGAAAACTGCTTAAAAATACTTTGAAAACAAGGTCAAGAAAACAAGCTCAAGAAAACATGGTCAAGAAAACATGCTCAAGAAAACAAGGTCAAGAAAACAAGGTCAAGAAAACATGCTCAAGAAAACAAGGTCAAGAAAACAAGGTCAAGAAAACATGCTCAAGAAAACATGCTCAAGAAAACAAGGTCAAGAAAACAAGGTCAAGAAAACATGCTCAAGAAAACAAGGTCAAGAAAACAAGGTCAAGAAAACAAGGTCCAGAAAACATGCTCATGAAAACAAGGTCAAGAAAACAAGGTCAAGAAAACATGCTCATGAAAACAAGGTCAAGAAAACATGCTCATCAAAACATGCTCATGAAAACAAGGTCAAGAAAACAAGGTCAAGAAAACAAGGTCCAGAAAACATGCTCATGAAAATAAGGTCAAGAAAACAATATCAAGAAAACAAGGTCAAGAAAAAGAGATCAAGAAAACAAGGTCAATATAACAAGGTAGAGAGTAAGAGTTGCATCTGGGAGGAGAGGTGACTGTTAACAATGTCTCTGAGGAACTCTCCGGCTGTGTATTATAGGGAAAAGCCTCCCACAAGGAATACACCTGAATGTGGCCGGGTAGAGCTTAAGACTGGGACTGTGGTACCCGATGGTGCCTTCCTAACCACGAGTTAGTCTAGTTATAATACTTTTTAAGCTTTTCGTATTACTGTGAGTAGTGCGTGTGTCTGGGGAGTCCAGAGACGCAAGTTCTATCCAATTTCATTGCTTCAGTTTTTTCTCAGTGAAATATAGATTATTTAGTGTTTTGATAACCTTCGCAGATCCTTCATAAAAAACAAAATCCCAAAAGAAAGAATTATTCTCCGATGCAACAGCTTCGGTAGCCGGTCAGGAATTTTTCATAAAGAATAGACGAATCGGGAAAGAAGTCTGTCGATGTTATATTAGGAGATCAGATATGATTCACCATTTGTTGCCCTCAGAAACAAATGTTGAGCCTCAGATCTCTTATTACTCGACCGGATCTCTCTGTCATGTGGAGAATGAAGAAGACGGCAGAACTTGCATTGATAAGGACCCAAGGAAACGTGATTTCCTTTGCAGCGAAAACATATGTAATTT
Source organism: Procambarus clarkii (assembly GCF_040958095.1). Classification (NCBI taxonomy): domain Eukaryota; kingdom Metazoa; phylum Arthropoda; class Malacostraca; order Decapoda; family Cambaridae; genus Procambarus; species Procambarus clarkii. Next base: position 25,368,255 of record NC_091191.1, on the reverse strand, counting down.
TTCGCAAACATATTTCTAATGATATATGAAAGAGATATTAGCATTTCTTGTACAGCGAATGAAAAACTTAACTTAAACATCAAGGTACATGACAATCTCACTCCTTTAAATCTCAATTATTACAATCCCTTTTAAGTAAAATCTCTAACATACCGATATCGTTTAAGGAAACACTTTCGGGCAATTTCTTCTCCAACTTGGCACATTTAGATTCAGGGAAAAAATATTGTCAAGTACTTATCACGAATTCTATTAAAACTCTGGTAAGCAATCGTGACAAAATTGGAGCAACTTTCTCTCTCCACTTTCAGACTATTTCAGCTCTCTCCTAGGAGAGAGTGAGAGAGAGAGAGAGAGTGAGAGAGTGAGAGAGAGAGTGAGAGAGAGAGAGAGAGAGAGAGAGAGAGAGAGAGAGAGAGAGAGAGAGAGAGAGAGAGAGAGAGAGAGAGAGAGAGAGAGAGAGAGAGAGAGGGGGAGAGAGAGAGAGAGAGAGAGAGAGAGAGAGAGAGAGAGAGAGAGAGAGAGAGAGAGAGAGAGAGAGAGAGAGAGAGAGAGAGAGAGAGAGAGAGAGTTTAAATCTTAATAAATGTACGAGGAGCAAAGAAACCACAACATAAAATGTAAAGACAGGAAACTCCACTATAACCATCACTGCCCAAAACATTTAGTGATAAAACAGAATTTCCAATAAAAGAATTTCTGCCATCACGCAGGAATTCAATGCCTGAGTAAGCTGAATACCAAAGGCCAAAAGAGACTGCAGACCTCGTTCACACACCACAAGGATGGTACGAGCAGGGAAGAGTTCAGGAGGAGCAGGGAATCGTTCCGGGACAGACAGAAGACGATGTATAATTGAATAAATGGGAGGAGAAGAAGGAGAAGAAGAAGGAATAGAGGAGTGTCCGTGTGAAGTTATTGGTGCAAGGTAGAATCAGAGACAAACATGGAAATTTTGTGAATGAGGGAGTAAAGAAAAGAATTGTTTAGAGTATATAATGTTATGATCTCAAGCTACAGCTGAAAAACGAGTCTTCCCCCTGAAAGTTATTCTGTCAGACCTGACCTAACTAATAGGTCAAAGAGATATAAACCTGGAAATCTATATAGTAAGCACTCGATTGTATATGGCGAATAGTTTAAAAGTATGGACAGTAAGAATATAAGTAAATGACTTGACATGAGATGTGGAGAATTTGCTGAAGGTGTGAGGCTCGCTTCAGAGGACGTTGACCTCACTTGAGCTGAAGAAATCATGACTGAAGGTCGTGCTCCGTTTGAGCCCCTGGTGAGGAAGAACCCCTGCGTGATATACCTTCAAGAAGAAGGAAGTGGACAGACGTCTCAATTGAGAAATAAGTCTGTGGATGTGTCAGCTCAAGTCGTGAAATGCAGAAAGAGTGTGGAGCAGTTTTGTGGGCAGCTTAGAGTGCCTGGTGGCTACCGCTTAGTCAGTGAGCGCCGCTAGTGGACCAAATTCTGTGGTAAGCCATTTTAAACCAGTTGACAGTGATTGCCTGTAGTGGTCGTGTGCCCAGCGGCCGCAGCAAGTGTATATAGTTATATTAGGCATATTTTATTAAGGCAAAAAGCCTAAATAAAAGAATTAAGTCGAGGGAGTCAGGTGTTGGGATGAGCGGCGCGTCCTTCCTCTCCGAGCTCCTGAGTGCAACTGACAGGGCCAGCCGCCGGCTGCCTCAAGAGCGAGGAGCCCGGCCAGACGGAGGATGGACCAGCCCAAGCATAGGGGAGTCCCCTCACAGCATGTGGGAAGCAGAGAAATGTCGGTTGAAGACATTTACTGTGTACTTTATTTTAGTTATTTGTTTACAGGGATATTTTTTTATTTGCGTGTCAATGGGTTGCAGGTTTGTCTTGGGGAAGGAGTTGCTGAGAACTTCGAGCCAGTAAAGGAGTCAGTGGATGGAACTCCAAGGCTATGGAAGAAGTACTGAGCTCTATGGAAGAGCAGCCCCATAGGAGGAGTAGAATCTCAAGTTGTGAGAGGAAAAGCAGTGGAGTAGAGTTTCACGTGCCTCTGTGGTACCAGTCGTGAAGCACCATTGCTGTTTAGGAAGACTTCATGGTGTAGCAGCCGGAAGAGCTGTGGAAGACCCTGGTAGAGAATTCTGTGAGAACCTGAAGTATTCAGGGTAGTGAACCTCTGGATGCAGAGAGGAGGTTCTTACTGATTACTTACAGAGAGTTGATATACTGTTTGAGTGTCATTAGCGTGCATGAGGCAGTGGGAGGTGAGTGATTGGACGTTTGTATCAAGGAATACTTATACTGATGCTTATGTTGTTGCAGCTATAGGCTGGATTCCTTGTGTATATTTATTTATATTTATTCTATGGCTGATTGTGCTCTATTGTATTATAAGATTTAACCCACTAGGTGATGTTGGTAGTATAAGTGGCGAGCCAGGAGTTGGGCTACCACTTGATATAAGCAGCTGATAGAGTCCTGATGGGATTGGATGCCACCTGACTATAATAGCATAGTGTGTTGGAGTCACATTATTGTATCTTGTATGTATGTTGTGCATGTTCACTGTTTAAGTAAATGTATATAGTTTGCCGGTGTTTGCTATTGTCCTAGTGAGGCTTCCCAGAAAGTAAAAAAAGAGAGAAAGAGAGAAGGAACCACAGCTGTGGACAGGATGGTACAGAATTATAATTCAAAGAAAGGGGATTAAGGAGGTCATACCAAATAAGGAGAGAGTGGGGAGTCACAGCGGCTCGAATTGGGTGTATGCACATGACAACAAGGCCAATGTTGGAGCCGCACCCACCTAAATATGTGACGCTGAGCCCCTCGCCAAGAACAGGAAGCGTACAGGGTGATCTGTCCAAAGTATAAGCGTTCTATGGCTTTGGTTGGTTATACGGTAGGGATGTACCCACTCGACCTACAGCAAAGTAATAATATGTAGAGAAAGAGAGAGAGAGAGAGAGAGAGAGAGAGAGAGAGAGAGAGAGAGAGAGAGAGAGAGAGAGAGAGACAGAGAGAGAGAGAGAGAGAGAGAGAGAGAGAGAGAGAGAGAAGGGAGATCTTACCTGAAACTCATCATCCTGTTAATATTGCAAATATTAAGACATTAATTTTTTTTTTAGAAATTGGGAAGTGTACCTCAAACATTCCACAATTTGTGGATTTACAATGTTGATGAGAAGAGCAGAAAAAGTAGACCATAAAAAGGCAGTAGTCTAATTTAGCAGAACCAAACATAACATAACCACTGAACAAATCCACAAGGGCCATAATGAGGGTTCGAACCCACGTCCGACAGGATCCCCAGATGCACCTTAGTCGACTGTGCTACGACATGGTTAAAAGAATTGCAACTGGGAGTTCAACTGACCTCACACGGATCCTGCAGTCTTTCTGAGACAAACCAGGGTTTTACACAATTCCCCCATGCACCCGAGCTCTCTCAATAAGCTGTTGACCACACCACACACTAGAAAGTAAAGGGACGACGACGTTTCAGTCCGTCCTGGACCATTCTGAAGTAGATTGTGATGAGGGGATGTTGTTTAAGATTCAGCTACTGGAAACAAAAAGTTCCAAGTAGCACCATAGCACGTGCTACTGGGAACTTTGTGTTTCCAGTAGCTTAATCTTAAACAACAACGTCAACATCCCCTCATCACAATCGACTTGAGAATGGTCCAGGACGGACCGAAACGTCGTCGTCCCTTCACTTTCTAGTGTGTGGTGTGGTCAACATATTTCAGCCACGTTATTGTGACTCCTCGTCTGCATCTGTTAATAAGCTGTTCTACCTCTTCGCCCTTACTTTATTACACACTTAAATCACAATAGCGTGGTGCATCATATGAACAAATCCACGAAGACCGTCATGAAGGTTCGAACTTACGTCCGAGAAGATCGCAGACTTGCCATAATCGACTGTGCTAGAAAATGGTTAGAAAAACTGCATCCGGGAGTTCAGCTGACCTCACATAGATCCTGCAGCTTCTCCAAGACACAAACCAGGGTTTTACACAATTCCCCCATGCACTCGAGCTCACCGTAGGTTCGAACCCTCATCACGGCCCATGTGGATTTGTTCATTTGATGCATTACGCTATTGTGATTTCTGTGTGTTATAACATAACCAGGTTAGGTTTGGTTATGTTTGGCAGAATGGAAAATTGTGAGCCATTAGACGCTCAAAAGTTCGCTCTTAATATACTCATAGTCTGTTAGCAGGAGAATAGGTTACTCTCTGGGGATATATGTCTGGCCACACACCAGTCTTTCAACAGAAGCCACCAAGACAACTTTTACTACTATTGCCATCCTTAATTTTTCAACTAATAGTAATTTTTCTACAACGTATTCCAACTGAGCAATTAGTACTACCACTAGTAATAGCAGTACTACTATTACTGCTAGTACTAAAATTGGTATTACCTCTACAGCTTCTGATACCACTATTGATACTTTAAATATGCTACTACGAGTTTTTAAATTATTATCAGGGCTAGAAATGTTGCTAGCGGTAGCGAGGGTGCTACCTTCCCACACGGTCAGCTCGGTACGGAACGATACAACCCACCCATACGGTCAGTTCGGTACGGAACGATACAACCCACCCATACGGTCAGCTCGGTACGGAACGATACAACCCACCCATACGGTCAGTTCGGTACGGAATGATACAACCCACCCATACGGTCAGCTCGGTACGGAACGATACAACCCACCCATACGGTCAGCTCGGTACGGAACGATACAACCCACCCATACGGTCAGCTCGGTACGGAACGATACAACCCACCCATACGGTCAGCTTGGTACGGACCGGTACTACCAGTCCACAGGGTCAATTTGGTAGCGGTCAGGGCATCCGTCGCCTCCTCACTGTATGGTCATTCCTGTACAACACCCCACAACCCCATACGGTCAGCTAAGCGTAGGTGAATATTCCCTTACCCTCTGCACGGGGCAGTCAGTAGTGGACGGTTCCCCCCCTCCCCCCTCCCACCTGACAGAGATATACCGTGTTAATACAGGACAAAAATGAAGGTTGTTATTTTAGTCCAGGATGCGTGACATATCTGGCTGGAAGTGTGCAGTTTTGGCATCAACTTGAAACGACTCAGTTGGTCATTTTTGTGTTTCGAAGGATTTTTCTGAAGTAATTTTTTTTTTGTTTGATAACAGAAGAAACTTTACGATATTTCTGAAATATTCCACATTGCAACTATGACAATAAGTGAAATAAACAGTAAAATGAGTTTGGAATATATATATATATATATATATATATATATATATATATATATATATATATATATATATATATATATATTCCAAAATATAAAAAACAGAATATATATATATATATAAATATATATATATATATATATATATATATATATATATATATATATATATATATATATATATATATATATATATATATATATATATATATTAGTATATTTTGGTAGCAGTCTTTCCTGTAGACATATAATATTAAATATGACCGAAAAAGTAAGATTAATAATTCTAACACGAATTTTCTCAATCTTTCGTACATTACGCTTCACTGTTGGAGGTAAATCAAAAATCACTTCTCCAAAATTCATTTTTATTTCTAGTCTGACGCGACACGGGCGCGTTTCGTAAAACTTATTACATTTTCAAAGACTTCACAAATACACAACTGATTAGAACGTATCTCTGATTTTATATCTACATTTGAGTGAGGTGGGAGGGGTGATGTGGCATTAACACAAGACAGAACAAGAGGGGATATTAATAGGGTATTAAAAGTATCAACACAAGACAGAACAGAAACAATGGGTATTGAATAGAAGTGTTTGTAGAAAGCCTATTGGTCCATATTTCTTGATGCTTCTATATTGGAGCGGAGTCTTGAGGTGGGTAGAATATAGTTGTGCAATAATTGGCTGTTGATTGCTGGTGTTGACTTCTTGATGTGTAGTGCCTCGCAAACGTCAAGCCGCCTGCTATCGCTGTATCTATCGATGATTTCTGTGTTGTTTACTAGGATTTCTCTGGCGATGGTTTGGTTATGGGAAGAGATTATATGTTCCTTAATGGAGCCCTGTTGCTTATGCATCGTTAAACGCCTAGAAAGAGATGTTGTTGTCTTGCCTATATACTGGGTTTTTTGGAGCTTACAGTCCCCAAGTGGGCATTTGAAGGCATAGACGACATTAGTCTCTTTTAAAGCGTTCTGTTTTGTGTCTGGAGAGTTTCTCATGAGTAGGCTGGCCGTTTTTCTGGTTTTATAGTAAATCGTCAGTTGTATCCTCTGATTTTTGTCTGTAGGGATAACGTTTCTATTAACAATATCTTTCAGGACCCTTTCCTCCGTTTTATGAGCTGTGGAAAAGAAGTTCCTGTAAAATAGTCTAATAGGGGGTATAGGTGTTGTGTTAGTTGTCTCTTCAGAGGTTGCATGGCTTTTCGTCGACCGTGCTCTGAGCCACAGCTCAGAATGGAAGCAAGTCGACGAAGAACTCTGTAGGGTAAGGCAGGTCCTAGTCAATAACGGCTTCTCCAATGGTTTCATCGAAGACATCATAAGAAGGAAAGTGAAAAGCCATGCAACCTCTGAAGAGACAACTAACACAACACCTATACCCCCTATTAGACTATTTTACAGGAACTTCTTTTCCACAGCTCATAAAACGGAGGAAAGGGTCCTGAAAGATATTGTTAATAGAAACGTTATCCCTACAGACAAAAATCAGAGGATACAACTGACGATTTACTATAAAACCAGAAAAACGGCCAGCCTACTCATGAGAAACTCTCCAGACACAAAACAGAACGCTTTAAAAGAGACTAATGTCGTCTATGCCTTCAAATGCCCACTTGGGGACTGTAAGCTCCAAAAAACCCAGTATATAGGCAAGACAACAACATCTCTTTCTAGGCGTTTAACGATGCATAAGCAACAGGGCTCCATTAAGGAACATATAATCTCTTCCCATAACTAAACCATCGCCAGAGAAATCCTAGTAAACAACACAGAAATCATCGATTGATACAGCGATAGCAGGCGGCTTGACGTTTGCGAGGCACTACACATCAAGAAGTCAACACCAGCAATCAACAGCCAATTATTGCACAACTATATTCTACCCACCTCAAGACTCCGCTCCAATATAGAAGCATCAAGAAATATGGACCAATAGGCTTTCTACAAACACTTCTATTCAATACCCATTGTTTCTGTTCTGTCTTGTGTTGATACTTTTAATACCCTATTAATATCCCCTCTTGTTCTGTCTTGTGTTAATGCCACATCACCCCTCCCACCTCACTCAAATGTAGATATAAAATCAGAGATACGTTCTAATCAGTTGTGTATTTGTGAAGTCTTTGAAAATGTAATAAGTTTTACGAAACGTGCCCGTGTCGCGTCAGACTAGAAATAAAAATGAATTTTGGAGAAGTGATTTTTGATTTACCTCCAACAGTGAAGCGTAATGTACGAAAGATTGAGAAAATTCGTGTTAGAATTATTAATCTTACTTTTTCGGTCATATTTAATAATATATATATATATATATATATATTTATATATATATTCTGTTTAGTGCGCTAAAAGGTTCGAAGAATAGTGGAAGACGATGAACGAGATTCCTTAAAGAGAAGTGCAGTGCTCAGTAAAGTTGATGGCAAAGAGATAGTGGCGGCACGAGGAAAATTCACATAGTAATATAAAGATAACAATACCAGGTGTCTTTACTGTTAGTAGCAGTAGTATTACGTGTACTAGTTACTGCTGTTTGCAGCAGTTGAATCGTTAGTGTAAATAGTAGACTACTAGCTATCTAAACAAGAAGACTTTAGTAGAACATTACACCAACAGACGTGTCACTACAGCCACAGCATGTCACTACAGCAACAGCATGTCACTACAGCAACAGACGTGTCACTACAGCAACAGACGTGTCACTACAGCAACAGCATGTCACTACAGCAACAGACGTGTCACTACAGCAACAGACGTGTCACTACAGCAACAGCATGTCACTACAGCAACAGACGTGTCACTACAGCAACAGACGTGTCACTACAGCAACAGCATGTCACTACAGCAACAGACGTGTCACCACAGCAACAGACGTGTCTCCACAGCAACAGACGTGTCACCACAGCAACAGACGTGTCACCACAGCAACAGACGTGTCACCACAGCAACAGACGTGTCACCACAGCAACAGACGTGTCACCACAGCAACAGAAGGTCCAACACACCACCAGAAGTGCCAGCCACCACCAGAAGTGCCACCCCACCACCAGAAGTGCCACCCCACCACCATAAGTGCCACCCCACCACCAGAAGTGCCACCCCACCACCAGAAGTGCCACCCCACCACCAGAAGTGCCACCCCACCACCAGAAGTGCCACCCCACCACCTGAAGTGCCACCCCACCACTAGAAGTGCCACCCCACCACCAGAAGTACCACCCCACCACCAGAAGTGCCACCCCACCACCAGAAGTGCCACCCCACCACCGGAAGTGCCACCCCACCACCAGAAGTGCCACCCACCACCGGAAGTGCCACCCCACCACCAGAAGTGCCACCCACCACCAGAAGTGCCACCCCACCACCAGAAGTGCCACCCACCACCAGAAGTGCCACCCCACCACCAGAAGTGCCACCCCACCACCAGAAGTGCCACCCCACCACCAGAAGTGCCACCCCACCACCAGAAGTGCCACCCCACCACCAGAAGTGCCACCCCACCACCAGAAGTGCCACCCCACCACCAGAAGTGCCACCCCACCACTAGAAGTGCCACCCCACCACCAGAAGTACCACCCCACCACCAGAAGTGCCACCCCACCACCAGAAGTGCCACCCCACCACCGGAAGTGCCACCCCACCACCAGAAGTGCCACCCACCACCGGAAGTGCCACCCCACCACCAGAAGTGCCACCCACCACCAGAAGTGCCACCCCACCACCAGAAGTGCCTCACCACTACCAGAAGTGCCATCACACCACCAAAGGTGCCACCACACCACCAGAAGTGCCTCCCCACCACCAAAGGTGCCACCACACCACCAGAAGTGCCACCACACCACCAGAAGTGCCACCCACCACCAGAAGTGCCACCCCACCACCAGAAGTGCCACCCCACCACCAGAAGTGCCACCCCACCACCAGAAGTGCCACCCCACCACCAGAAGTTCCACCCCACCACCAGAAGTGCCACCACACCACCAGAAGTGCCTCCCCACCACCAAAGGTGCCACCACACCACCAGAAGTGCCACCCCACCACCAGAAGTGCCACCACACCACCAGAAGTGCCCCCCACCACCAGAAGTGCCACCACACCACCAGAAGTGCCACCCCACCACCAGAAGTGCCACCACACCACCAGAAGTGCCACCCACCACCAGAAGTGCCACCACACCACCAGAAGTGCCCCCCCCACTACCAGAAGTGCCACCCCACCACCAGAAGTGCCACTCTACCACCAGAAGTGCCACCCCACCACCAGAAGTGCCACCACACCACCAGAAGTGCCTCCCCACCACCAAAGGTGCCACCACACCACCAGAAGTGCCACCCCACCACCAGAAGTGCCACCACACCACCAGAAGTGCCCCCCCACCACCAGAAGTGCCACCACACCACCAGAAGTGCCACCCCACCACCAGAAGTGCCACCACACCACCAGAAGTGCCACCCACCACCAGAAGTGCCACCACACCACCAGAAGTGCCCCCCCCCCACTACCAGAAGTGCCACCCCACCACCAGAAGTGCCACTCTACCACCAGAAGTGCCGCCCCACAACCTTGAGGAATGGGACCAAAGGTACACGTTGTAGTTGTACCAGGAGACACAGTGGGACAAAGACTGGTAAGAGGAACAGTTGTCCAGGTCCGCTCAACACCGATTGTGACTGTTAGCGGTAAACATTTTATTGGCACTTGCAGGCCATTCCTGGCTTGTTATGTCTCTCCCTTAAGTGTCGGCTCTGCCTGTCGTTCACACGTGTGGCGTTCTCACCTGTTGTGTTCACACATGAGGCGTTCTCACCTGTTGTGTTCACACGTGAGGCGTTCTCACCTGTTGTTTTCACACATGAGGCGTTCACACCTGTTGTGTTCACACATGAGGCGTTCTCACCTGTTGTGTTCACACATGAGGCGTTCTCACCTGTTGTGTTCACACATGAGGCGTTCTCACCTGTTGTTTTCACACATGAGGCATTCTCACCTGTTGGTTTCACACATGAGGCGTTCTCACCTGTTGTGTTCACACATGAGGCGTTCACACCTGTTGTGTTCACACATGAGGCGTTCTCACCTGTTGTTTTCACACATGAGGCGTTCTCACCTGTTGTTTTCACACATGAGGCGTCTCACCTGTTGTGTTCACACATGAGGCGTTCACACCTGTTGTGTTCACACATGAGGCGTTCTCACCTGTTGTTTTCACACATGAGGCGTTCTCACCTGTTGTTTTCACACATGAGGCGTTCTCACCTGTTGTGTTCACACATGAGGCGTCTCACCTGTTGTGTTCACACATGAGGCGTTCACACCTGTTGTGTTCACACATGAGGCGTTCTCACCTGTTGTGTTCACACGTGTGGCGTTCTCACCTGTTGTGTTCACACATGAGGCGTCTCACCTGTTGTGTTCACACGTGTTGAGTTTTCACCTCTTGTGCTCACACGAGAGCCATTCGTATGGCTTCCGTAAGAACTTTACGAACACGGCTCCAGGCACGCCTTTACGAACACAAAGACGCGAGGAACTGCACAACAGCACCCCATCACCCGCCAGAGGTGACAGAGGCCTCGTGAGGGCCTCCGAGGCCGCTCCCGTACACACATCAAAACAAATGTTGGAAGGGAGCCACTTTCTGTTAATATTACCTCAGGGACGAACTCGTTCATACACATCTACAGTTTTATGAATCACATTATTGGGGATATGACCAGCTATTGGGTATGATGATCTGGGGATATGACCAGCTGGTGGGTATGATGATCTGGGGATATGACCAGCTGGTGGGGATGATGATCTAGGGATATGACCAGCTGGTGGGTATGAAGGTCTGGGGATATGACCAGCTGGTGGGTGTGATGATCTGGGGATGTGACCAGCTGGTGGGTATGATGATCTGGAGATATGACCAGCTGATGGGTATGATGATCTGGGGATATGACCAGCTAGTGGGTATGATGATCTGGGGATATGACTAGCTGGTGGGTATGATGATCTGTGGATATGACCAGCTGGTGGGTGTGATGATCTGGGGATATGACCAGCTGGTGGGTGTGATGATCTGGGGATATGACCAGCTGGTGGGTATGATGATCTGGGGATATGACCAGCTGGTGGGTATGATGATCTGGGGATATGACCAGCTGGTGGGTGTGATGATCTGGGGATATGACCAGCTGGTGGGTGTGATGATCTGGGGATATGACCAGCTGGTGGGTATGATGATCTGGGGATATGACCAGCTGGTGGGTATGATGATCTGGGGATATGACCAGCTGGTGGGTGTAATGATCTGGGGATATGACCAGCTGGTGGGTATGATGATCTGGGGATATGACCAGCTGGTGGGTATGATGATCTGGGGATATGACCAGCTGGTGGGTGTGATGATCTGGGGATATGACCAGCTGGTGGGTATGATGATCTGGGGATATGACCACCTGGTGGGTATGATGATCTGGGGATATGACCAGCTGGTGGGTGTGATGATCTGGGGATATGACCAGCTGGTGGGTATGATGATCTGGGGATATGACCAGCTGGTGGGTATGATGATCTGGGGATATGACCAGCTGGTGGGTATGATGAACTGGAGATATGACCAGCTGGTGGGTATGATGATCTGGGGATATGACCAGCTGGTGGGTGTGATGATCTGGGGATATGACCAGCTGGTGGGTGTGATGATCTGGGGATATGACCAGCTGGTGGGTATGACCAGCTGGTGGGTATGATGATCTGGAGATATGACCAGCAGGTAGGTATGATGATCTGGAGATATGACCAGCTGCTGGGTATGATGATCTGGGGATATGACCAGCTGGTGGGTATGACCAGCAGGTGGGTATGATGATCTGGAGATATGACCAGCTGGTGGGTATGACCAGCAGGTGGGTATGATGATCTGGAGATATGACCAGCTGGTGGGTATGACCAGCAGGTGGGTATGATGATCTGGAGATATGACCAGCTGGTGGGTATAATGATCTGGGGATATGACCAGCTGGTAGGTATGATGATCTGGGGATATGACCAGCTGGTGGGTATGATGATCTGGGGATATGACCAGCTGGTGGGTATGACCAGCTGGTGGGTATGATGATCTGGGGATATGACCAGCTAATGAGTATGATGATCTGGGGATATGACCAGCTGGTGGGTATGACCAGCTGGTGGGTATGATGATCTGGTGATATGACCAGCAGGTAGGTATGATGATCTGTGGATATGACCAGCTGGTGGGTATGACCAGCTAGTGGGTATGATGATCTGGGGATATGACCAGCTGGTAGGTATGATGATCTGGGGATATGACCAGCTGGTGGGTAAGATGATCTGGGGATATGACCAGCTGGTGGGTATGATGATCTGGGGATATGACCAGCTGGTGGGTATGATGATCTGGAGATATGACCAGCAGGTAGGTATGATGATCTGGGGATATGACCAGCTGGTGGGTATGACCAGCTAGTGGGTATGATGATCTGGGGATATGACCAGCAGGTGGGTATGATGATCTGGGGATATGACCAGCTGGTGGGTATGATGATCTGGGGATATGACCAGCTGGTGAGTATGATGATCTGGGGATATGACCAGCTGGTGGGTATGATGATCTGGAGATATGACCAGCAGTTAGGTATGATGATCTGGGGATATGACCAGCTGGTGGGTATGACCAGCTGGTGGGTATGATGATCTGGGGATATGACCAGCTGGTAGGTATGATGATCTGGGGATATGACCAGCTGGTAGGTATGATGATCTGGGGATATGACCAGCTGGTAGGTATGATGATCAGGGGATATGACCAGCTGGTGAGTATGATGATCTGGGGATATGACCAGCTGGTGGGTATGACCAGCTGGTGGGTATGATGATCTGGAGATATGACCAGCTGGTGGGTATGATGATCTGGGGATATGACCAGCTGGTGGGTATGATGATCTGGGGATATGACCAGCTGGTGGGTATGATGATCTGGGGATATGACCAGCTGGTGGGTATGACCAGCTGGTGGGTATGACCAGCTGGTGGGTATGATGATCTGGGGATAAGACCAGCTGGTGGGTATGACCAGCTGGTGGGTATGATGATCTGGAGATATGACCAGCTGGTGGGTATGATGATCTGGGGATATGTCCAGCTAGTGGGTATGATGATCTGGGGATATGACCAGCTGGTGGGTATGACCAGCTGGTGGGTATGATGATCTGGGGATATGACCAGCTGGTGGGTATGATAATCCTGGGGATATGACCAGCAGGTGGGTATGATGATCTGGGGATATGACCAGCTGGTGGGTATGATGATCTGGAGATACGAACAGCTGGTGGGTATGATGATCTGGGGATATGACCAGCTGGTGGGTATGATGATCTGGGGATATGACCAGATGGTTCGTATGATGATCTGGGGATATGACCAGCTGGTGGGTATAATGATCTGGGGATATGACCAGATGGTTGGTTTGATGATCTGGGGATATGACCAGCTGGTGGGTATGATGATCTGGGGATATGACCAGCTGGTGGGTATGATGATCTGGGGATATGACCAGCTGGTGGGTATGACCAGCTGGTGGGTATGATGATCTGGAGATATGACCAGCTGGTGGGTATGATGATCTGGGGATATGACCAGCTGGTGGGTATGACCAGCTGGTGAGTATGACCAGCTGGTGGGTATGACCAGCTGGTGAGTATGACCAGCTGGTGGGAATGATGATCTGGAGATATGAACAGCTGGTGTGTATGATGATCTTAGGATATGACCAGCTGGTGGGTATGATGATCTGGGGATATGACCAGATGGGTGGTATGATGATCTGGGTATATGACCAGCTGGTGAGTATGATGATCTGGGGATATGACCAGCTGGTGGGTATGACCAGCTGGTGGGTATGATGATCTGGAGATATGACCAGCTGGTGGGTATGATGATCTGGGGATATGACCAGCTGGTGGGTATGATGATCTGGGGATATGACCAGCTGGTGGGTATGATGATCTGGGGATATGACCAGCTGGTGGGTATGACCAGCTGGTGGGTATGACCAGCTGGTGGGTATGATGATCTGGGGATAAGACCAGCTGGTGGGTATGACCAGCTGGTGGGTATGATAATCTGGAGATATGACCAGCTGGTGGGTATGATGATCTGGGGATATGTCCAGCTAGTGGGTATGATGATCTGGGGATATGACCAGCTGGTGGGTATGACCAGCTGGTGGGTATGATGATCTGGGGATATGACCAGCTGGTGGGTATGATAATCCTGGGGATATGACCAGCAGGTGGGTATGATGATCTGGGGATATGACCAGCTGGTGGGTATGATGATCTGGAGATACGAACAGCTGGTGGGTATGATGATCTGGGGATATGACCAGCTGGTGGGTATGATGATCTGGGGATATGACCAGATGGTTCGTATGATGATCTGGGGATATGACCAGCTGGTGGGTATAAAGATCTGGGGATATGACCAGATGGTTGGTATGATGATCTGGGGATATGACCAGCTGGTGGGTATGATGATCTGGGGATATGACCAGCTGGTGGGTATGATGATCTGGGGATATGACCAGCTGGTAGGTATGATGGTCTGGGGATATGACCAGCTGGTGGGTATGATGATCTGGGGATATGACCAGCTGGTGGGTATGACCAGCTGGTGGGTATGATGATCTGGAGATATGACCAGCTGGTGGGTATGATGATCTGGGGATATGACCAGCTGGTGGGTATGACCAGCTGGTGAGTATGACCTGCTGGTGGGTATGACCAGCTGGTGAGTATGACCAGCTGGTGGGAATGATGATCTGGAGATATGAACAGCTGGTGTGTATGATGATCTGGGGATATGACCAGCTGGTGGGTATGATGATCTGGGGATATGACCAGATGGGTGGTATGATGATCTGGGTATATGATCAGATGGTTGGTATGATGATCTGGGGATATGACCAGCTGGTGGGTATAATGATCTGGGGATATGACCAGATGGTTGGTATGATGATCTGGGGATATGACATGCTGGTGGGTATGATGATCTGGGGATATGACCAGCTGGTGGGTATGATGATCTGGGGATATGACCAGCTGGTAGGTATGATGATCTGGGGATATGACCAGCTGGTGGGTATGATGATCTGGGGATACGACCAGCTGGTGGGTATGACCAGCTGGTGGGTATGATGATCTGGAGATATGACCAGCTGGTGGGTATGATGATCTGGGGATATGACCAGCTGGTGGGTATGACCAGCTGGTGGGTATGATGATCTGGGGATATGACCAGCTGGTGGGTATGACCAACTGGTGGGTATGATGATCTGGGGATATGACCAGCTGGTGGGTATGATGATCTGGAGATATGACCAGCTGGTGGGTATGATGATCTGGGGATATGACCAGCAGGTGGGTATGATGATCTGGGGACATGACCAGCTGGTGGGTATGACCAGCTGGTGGGTATGATGATCTGGAGATATGACCAGCTGGTGGGTATGATGATCTGGGGATATGACCAGCTGGTGGGTATGATGATCTGGGGATATGACCAGCTGGTGGGTATGATGATCTGGGGATATGACCAGCTGGTGGGTATGATGATCTGGGGATATGACCAGCAGGTGGGTATGATGATCTGGGGATATGACCAGCTGGTGGGTATGACCAGCTGGTGGGTATGATGATCTGGGGATATGACCAGCTGGTGGGTATGACCAGCTGGTGGGTATGATGATCTGGGGATATGACCAGCTGGTGGGTATGACCAGCTGGTGGGTATGATGATCTGGGGATATGGCCAGCTGGTGGGTATGATGATCTGGAGATATGACCAGCTGGTGGGTATGATGATCTGGGGATATGACCAGCAGGTGGGAATGATGATCTGGGGATATGACCAGCTGGTGGGTATGACCAGCTGGTGGGTATGATGATCTGGAGATATGACCAGCTGGTGGGTATGATGATCTGGGGATATGACCAGCTGGTGGGTATGATGATCTGGGGATATGACCAGCTGGTGGGTATGATGATCTGTGGATATGACCAGCTGGTGGGTATGATGATCTGGGGATATGACCAGCAGGTGGGTATGATGATCTGGGGATATGACCAGCTGGTGGGTATGATGATCTGGAGATATGAACAGCTGGTGGGTATGATGATCTGGGGATATGACCAGCTGGTGGGTATGATGATCTGGGGATATGACCAGATTGTTGGTATGATGATCTGGGGATATGACCAGATGGTTGGTATGATGATCTGGGGATATGACCAGCTGGTGGGTATAATGATCAGGGGATATGACCAGATGGTTGGTATGATGATCTGGGGATATGCCCAGCTGGTGGGTATGATGATCTGGGGATATGACCAGCTGGTGGGTATAATGATCTGGGGATATGACCAGCTGGTGGGTATGATGATCTGGGGATATGACCAGCTGGTGGGTATGATAATCTGGGGATATGACCAGCTGGTGGGTATGACCAGCTGGTGGGTATGATGATCTGGAGATATGACCAGCTGGTGGGTATGATGATCTTGGGATATGACCAGTGGGTGGGTATGATGATCTGGGGATATGACCAGCTGGTGGGTATGACCACCTGGTGGGTATGATGATCTGGGGATGTGACCAGCTGGTTGGTATGATGATCTGGGGATATGACCAGCTGGTGGGTATGATGATCTGGGGATATGACCAGCTGATGGGTATGATGATCTGGGGATATGACCCGCCGGTGGGTATGATGATCTGGGGATATCACTAGCTGGTGGGTATGATGATCTGGGGATATGACCAGCTGGTTGGTATGATGATCTGGGGATATGAACAGCTGGTGGGTATGATGATCTGGGGATATGACCAGCTGATGGGTATGATGATCTGGGGATATGACCAGCTGGTGGGTATGATGATCTGGGGATATGACCAGCTGGTGGGTATGATGATCTGGGGATATGACCAGCTGGTTGGAATGATGATCTGGGGATATGACCAGCTGGTGGGTATGATGATCTGGGGATGTGACAAGCTGGTGGGTATGATGATCTGGGGATATGGCCAGCTGGTGGATATGACCAGCTGGTGGATATGACCAGCTGGTGGGTATGATGATCTGGGGATATGACCAGCTGGTGGGTATGATGATATGGGGATATAACCAGCCGGTGGGTATGACCAGCTGGTTGGTATGGTGATCTGGGGATATGACCAGCCGGTGGGTATGATGATCTGGGGACATGACCAGCTGGTGGGTATAATGCTCTGGGGATTTGCCCAGCTGGTGGGTATGACCTGCAGCAGATGGGTATGATGATCTGGGGACATGACCAGCTGGTGGGTATAATGCTCTGGGGATATGCCCAGCTGGTGGGCATGACCAGCCGGTGGGTATGACCAGCTGGTGGGTATGACCAGCCGGTGGGTATGACCAGCACGTGGGTATGACCAGCTGGTGGGTATGACTAGCTGGTGGGTATGACCAGCTGGTGGGTATGACCAGCTGGTGGGTATGACCAGCCGGTGGGTATGACCAGCTGGTGGGTATGACTAGCTGGTGGGTATGACCAGCTGGTGGGTATGATGATCTGGGGATATGACCAGCTGGTGGGTATGATGATCTGGAGATATGACCAGCTGGTGGGTATGATGATCTGGGGATATGACCAGCAGGTGGGTATGATGATCTGGGGATATGACCAGCTGGTTGGTATGACCAGCTGGTGGGTATGCCCAGCTGGTGGGTATGATGATCTGGAGATATGACCAGCTGGTGGGTATGATGATCTGGGGATATGACCAGCTGGTGGGTATGATGATCTGGGGATATGACCAGCTGGTGGGTATGATGATCTGTGGATATGACCAGCTGGTGGGTATGATGATCTGGGGATATGACCAGCAGGTGGGTAAGATGATCTGGGGATATGACCAGCTGGTGGGTATGACCAGCTGGTGGGTATGATGATCTGGAGATATGAACAGCTGGTGGGTATGATGATCTGGGGATATGACCAGCTGGTGGGTATGATGATCTGGGGATATGACCAGATTGTTGGTATGATGATCTGGGGATATGACCAGATGGTTGGTATGATGATCTGGGGATATGACCAGCTGGTGGGTATAATGATCTGGGGATATGACCAGATGGTTGGTATGATGATCTGGGGATATGCCCAGCTGGTGGGTATGATGATCTGGGGATATGACCAGCTGGTGGGTATAATGATCTGGGGATATGCCCAGCTGGTGGGTATGATGATCTGGGGATATGACCAGCTGGTGGGTATGACCAGCTGGTGGGTATGATAATCTGGGGATATGACCAGCTGGTGGGTATGACCAGCTGGTGGGTATGATGATCTGGAGATATGACCAGCTGGTGGGTATGATGATCTGGGGATATGACCAGTGGGTGGGTATGATGATCTGGGGATATGACCAGCTGGTGGGTATGACCACCTGCTGGGTATGATGATCTGGGGATGTGACCAGCTGGTTGGTATGATGATCTGGGGATATGACCAGCTGGTGGGTATGATGATCTGGGGATATGACCAGCTGATGGGTATGATGATCTGGGGATATGACCCGCCGGTGGGTATGATGATCTGGGGATATGACTAGCTGGTGGGTATGATGATCTGGGGATATGACCAGCTGGTTGGTATGATGATCTGGGGATATGAACAGCTGGTGGGTATGATGATCTGGGGATATGACCAGCTGATGGGTATGATGATCTGGGGATATGACCAGCTGGTGGGTATGATGATCTGGGGATATGACCAGCTGGTGGGTATGATGATCTGGGGATATGACCAGCTGGTTGGTATGATGATCTGGGGATATGACCAGCTGGTGGGTATGATGATCTGGGGATGTGACAAGCTGGTGGGTATGATGATCTGGGGATATGGCCAGCTGGTGGATATGACCAGCTGGTGGGTATGATGATCTGGGGATATGACCAGCTGGTGGGTATGATGATATGGGGATATAACCAGCCGGTGGGTATGACCAGCTGGTGGGTATGGTGATCTGGGGATATGACCAGCAGGTGGGTATGATGATCTGGGGACATGACCAGCTGGTGGGTATAATGCTCTGGGGATTTGCCCAGCTGGTGGGTATGACCTGCAGCAGATGGGTATGATGATCTGGGGACATGACCAGCTGGTGGGTATAATGCTCTGGGGATATGCCCAGCTGGTGGGCATGACCAGCCGGTGGGTATGACCAGCTGGTGGGTATGACCAGCCGGTGGGTATGACCAGCACGTGGGTATGACCTGCTGGTGGGTATGACTAGCTGGTGGGTATGACCAGCTGGTGGGTATGACCAGCTGGTGGGTATGACCAGCCGGTGGGTATGACCAGCTGGTGGGTATGACTAGCTGGTGGGTATGACCAGCTGGTGGGTATGACCAGCTGGTGGGTATGACCAGCTGGTGGGTATGACAAGCTGGTGGGTATGACAAGCTGGTGGGTATGGCCAGCCGTTGGGTATGGCCAGCTGGAGGGTATGACCAGCTGGAGGGTATGACCAGCTGGAGGGTATGACCAGCTGGAGGGTATGACCAGCTGGAGGGTATGACCAGCTGGAGGGTATGACCAGCTGGAGGGTATGACCAGCTGGAGGAAAGTGTATGAAGAAAATCTGACAATATTTTAGGTTAGGTTAGGTTAGGTCAGGTTAGGTTAGGTTAGGAGTACCTTCGACTGCCCTGTGTGGGTTGAGGAGCGTTGTGATGGCTGGTGGGAGAGTGGAGGTGGGTGAGAGGCCTCGGGGCTGTGCACCAAGTTGGGAGAGTTGTAGGGTGTGCAGTCAGGTGTGAGTGTTCTAGGGTGTGTGCAGGTTAGTGAGAGTGTTCTAGGGTGTGTGCAGGTTAGTGAGAGTGTTCTAGGGTGTGTGCAGGTTAGTGAGAGTGTTCTAGAGTGTGCAGGTTAGTGAGAGTGTTCTAGGGTGTGTGCAGGTTAGTGTGAGTGTTCTAGAGTGTGTGCAGGTTAGTGAGAGTGTTCTAGGGTGTGCAGGTTAGTGAGAGTGTTCTAGAGTGTGTGCAGGTTAGTGAGAGTGTTCTAGGGTGTGCAGGTTAGTGAGAGTGTTCTAGGGTGTGTGCAGGTTAGTGAGAGTGTTCTAGAGTGTGCAGGTTAGTGAGAGTGTTCTAGGGTGTGTGCAGGTTAGTGTGAGTGTTCTAGAGTGTGTGCAGGTTAGTGAGAGTGTTCTAGGGTGTGCAGGTTAGTGAGAGTGTTCTAGAGTGTGTGCAGGTTAGTGAGAGTGTTCTAGGGTGTGCAGGTTAGTGAGAGTGTTCTAGGGTGTGTGCAGGTTAGTGAGAGTGTTCTAGGGTGTGTGCAGGTTAGTGAGAGTGTTCTAGGGTGTGCAGGTTAGTGAGAGTGTTCTAGAGTGTGTGCAGGTTAGTGAGAGTGTTCTAGGGTGTGCAGTCAGGCGTGAGTGTTCTAGGGTGTGTGCAGGTAGGTGTGAGTGTTCTAGGGTGTGTGCAGGTTAGTGAGAGTGTTCTAGGGTGTGTGCAGGTTAGTGAGAGTGTTCTAGGGTGTGTGCAGGTAGGTGTGAGTGTTCTAGGGTGTGCAGTCAGGCGTGAGTGTTCTAGGGTGTGTGCAGGTAGGTGTGAGTGTTCTAGGGTGTGCAGGTAGGTGTGAGTGTTCTAGGGTGTGCAGTCAGGTGTGAGTGTTCTAGGGTGTGTGCAGGTAGGTGAGAGTGTTCTAGGGTGTGCAGGTAAGCATGAGTGATCTAGGGTGTGCAGGCAGGTTGTAGGGAACATGGACAGTTTCACATAACCCTTAACGACCAGCCATGATATACTGACGAAACTTTTGCCCTGATATTATCCTAAATATTCCCCAATAGTCTCTAACGCTGATCTCTTAATAATATCAGAAATTGCGAGGCTGCGTCAAGGTTATGAAATCCTGACTTTATAAAGGTAATTTAGGCGCATCTCAGCCCGTCTTAATTAACAACATGACTTTTATCTATTTTGTTATAATGAACATTACAATTCATAATAGTCTTATAATGAACTTTAATATTCATTATAACTTTAAAGTTCATTATGCATCACCTTGTCGTAGTGATGCATATGATGCCTCTGTATTGGGGACTCCATGTCCAGGTGGGTTATAATAGACGTTCAGAACTGTGGCCCTCACCTTGTTGTGGGTACCCGTGGCTGTGGCTTGTGGCTTACAGTAGACAGTGTCTACTCTGACCTAACGCTGTGTTGGGTACTCGTGGCTATGCCCACGTGGAATACATTAGACACTCAGTTCTGTGTACTGGGGTACACTACTGTGTACTGAGGTACGGAGGTACACTACTGTGTGTTGCGTTACTGAGGTACACTACTGTGTGTTGCGTTACTGAGGTACACTACTGTGTACTGTGTTAACCTTGTCATGTTAACACGAGTATAGTTGAAGGTAAGAACACAGTGCGACATATGACGCTTCATATAAAATATTGTTCTAGTTTTAAGTAACACAAATTAGGTAACATTTTTGATAAGCTAATAATCAAAATTAAAATAATAATTGTAATTCAGACTAGGAAAATAACAATGACTACACACATCATTGAGCTAAAATACTTGGAGCAATTCGAGGGATTCGAACTAGCGTTCTGGGGTCATCCCAGCCACGCGCCTTAACCAACCGTACGACCATTACACTGTAATTATTTATAGCGTAACGTGGTGCAGTGAGTTATGGAGTGACCCGGGACGCTGGTTCCAATCCCCGGTCTGCTCCAATTTTAGCTTAATGATATATCACCCCATCGTGATTTTCATAGTTTCTATTATTATTTTATGGCTCATTGCAGTTACTTTAAGGTTGACAACCAAGAACTATACATTTCTCTACAGTTATCTGTAGCAATCATGGGATTCTCTACGTTTATTGCACATTATTGTGTTGTTAGCCATACATAAGGTAGAAGTGGGTGGTTTAGACGCCTCATTGCTGCCAAAATGCTGTCCAACACACCACTAAACTACGATGTTGTTACAACATTCGAACAAGTTTTGACACCTAACTTTTTTTTTTTTTTACATGCAAGCATGCAAGTTAATTTAAATACAATAAAACAACAAAATGAACCATAACAATACAAAACAAGAAACCGCCGGCCAGAAGGACCCACAGGACAACAATTACCAAAACTGGAGAAGGTTACAGTAAATGCAGGAGAAAAACACATCAAGATACAAAACAGAAAACAATTACAAACAAGCAAGCAATGCAAGCAAAACAAGAAAACATAGCAACAATTTAAAACAGTATAGCAGTATAAAATAAAAAAAAACAGAAGTGCCGGCCTGAAGCCGGCAAACACAGCACATCAGTATGAACAACATGAAATATAACAAGAAATCACATCATACAACAAGCCATTAACAAACAAAATAAAATAAAAAACAATCACAACACGTAAAGCATGAATAAAACATACAGGCCAAGGTAACAACACAAAAACCAATAGATGAATAATAACACACACACCAAACCACCTGCCACAGGCACAAACTACAAGAGGGCAAACAAACAGCCAGAAGGGCACACAGTACAAGAATAAGCACAGAATTAGGAAATCACCGGACATACTTGCCCGGAAACATGACCCGAGGGAATCGTACATTGAACACCTCCCAGCGCAACCACTGCCAAGGGCTTGGACCATCCACCAGGGATGCCATTTCATCCGGAACCTTGGCAACAAACACCCGCAAACAGGGGATCCATATGGTATCACTCCTGAGGCGAGTGACTGGCACACGCTCTCACACCAAGAGAATCGCCCCATCATGAATGTCCCGCAGCTCCTCGTATATCAGTAACGCAGCTATCCCCGACCAGTGACCCGACGGCATCACAGACGCCGGCAACACGTCCCCCAAGTCCCCAATGGACACACCCTCTTAGGAGGGAACCAGACAGAGGGCACCACCATAGGGTCACCAGCGTCCACGGGCACACCACCGGACGACTGCCAGGAAACCAAGTGGTGCGCATCCTTCCGTAAGGTAACCCACCAGGCCACGCCCAACACCAGCATCCCCACCATCCCTGGCAGTGGAGGCCACCACTCTCCACTGCGGAGAGTCCTCTGGTGGAGAAGGAACAGAAGGCACACCCGAGACATGGACACCTACGCCAGCAAGCACATGGACCTCCGCCACCACTAACCGCGGAGCGATCGACGCATTCGGATCCACACCGTCCACACCCGACGACCCACATTCACTGAATTCCCCAACATCGGCCCAGGAACACGACGAACGCCTGGAACGTTTGGGCTCCGGCCGGAGATCGTCAGAGCCGGATGCGGACCCAGAAACACGGGTACCACTAACCGGACGAAACGACGCAGAACGGCAGCAGCCTCTACCACAGGGGGAATCGGACCACACACAGCAGGAGGCTCTGCAGCCATCCCAGCACCCAGCACAGCCCGGACCCGAGGTGAGGATGCAGGGCCAGGCGCAGGAGCCGAAGACGAGTGAGAAGACGGCGACACCTCACAGGGAGCACCAGGAAGGCCCACGGGAGCAGCAGGGCCAGTGACAGGAGGAGGAGAATCATCCGACGGCACCGCAACATCGGGAGGAGGGTCTGTGACAACCGGGGAAACGTCGGGCGACGCTGGGGAAGCCTCATCAGCGAACGGGACGTTCACCTCCTCACCCCCGGAGTCCTCCTCCAGAGGGAGTGGCGGGAAATCTTCTTCCCGGAACAAGTTGATGGGAGCAACCGGAGCCGCTGTGCACCCGGCAGCCTGATGCCCCAACAGGCCACACCGGAAACTGGTACGGGGTTGCCGAGTATAGTACACCTGGACTTAGTACCCCATAAGCTGGACAGAAGATGGAATATCGGACCGCAGGCGCATCCCCAAAGTGCGAATGTTCGTCCGCTTACCTGCATACCTCCCTGAGGAGAGCGTGTTCACCCGCACACTGACGACCACTCCAAACCTCTGAAAGTAAAGTCGGAGGAGGTCCTCGGGAAACCCCATGCACACTGACATAAGTCAGGGCACCACTACGGTCCGAGATGGACACAGAGCCGGCACGGTACTCCTCCTCCCTCACAAACTTGAGAACAACCCGGTGGGCAGTTACAAGCTCAACACCGTAGATGGCCATCACAGGGATACGGAGCATGTCGCAGATAACCATCTCGATGTCCGCATATCCAGCACACCAGTGAACTCCAGGCCCACGGAGTTCACTCACACAACAGGGGAAAGATGGCCTCCCATGGCAAGCTTGCCACGTCAACACGCAGCCAAGCAGCAACAGCAGGGGGGGGCAGAGACGCCCACACCCCCTGGCGACGAAATCGGAAAACACCACAACTACCAGAGGCCAGGCGACACGTCTGTACCTCACAGCAGCTCCAGGTGGACTCCCACACCTATCAAGTTGTAGCAACAAATATAACACGTTTTAACAACATTCTAATACCTCATAAGGGCGTTATGCTAGGATGTAACAACTTTATTTCAAGTTGTAACAAGTGGAAAATAGGGACAGTTACGGTTTGTGTTTGCTGGGGATAATATGGAGTATCTCGGGTGGTAAGAGGAGTGACATTGGTGTGTCCGCGTAACTACTTGGACTGGACGGTGCTGTCTGCGCCACCAGAGTGTGCAGACGTCGAGCTCTGGCTGTCAGTGGGCGTCTGCCGATGCTGAGTGGCGGTTGCTGTGGGGGGGGGTGTGGAGCTCCTGCTGGTCGGGGCCCCACCTGCCAGTATGGACGGGGCTGTTACTAGCCGTATTCGAAGAATAGACATAGTGCGGCTGGATTTTTCTGCTGATGTGGACTGGCCCGTTGTTGAAGTTGCCCTCCTCGACGTCCTCCGTGTTGACATCCCCGAGATCCTGGGCTTAGAGGAAGTTGTCGCCCACCCGTGTTGCGGTGTCATTCGCCACGTCACATGTATACCGGGAGTTTGTGGCACGCTGGAATGGCCGCACGCTTCCTCTTCCGGCTTCGGCTGTGTCAGTAGAGATCTTGGATCCCTGGGGGCCCTTGACGTTTGTGAGTATTCACGGCGTGCCGGTGACCTTCCCCGAGGCGGCCCTCATGGCCTTGTTTACGCGGTTTGGGTCGGTGGTGAAGCACCGGTTCAACACTTTGAGTGTGGGCTGACTGAAGGGGGTCCGGCTGGGTTCACACACGCTTGTCATGCGGCTCACAAGCCCTATACCGTCCAGGGTCTCGTATCGTGGGCTGTCTCTGAGGACTTTCTATCAGGGACAGACCCGAACGTGCTTCCGGTGTGGTGCTGAGGGCCACGTCGTGGCCGGTTGTGACGCTCCTCGTACAGAAGCCCCTTCAGTTCTCCTAGAGGATGATTTTCCTCGCTTATCTGTGCGTGTGGACTCCTCGGCGGATTCTCGCTCTGTGCAGGTGCCTGGTGTGGATCCCGCGGCGGTTCCGGATGTCGCTACGTCTGGACCGGATGTGTCTGCCCCGCCGGTGAACTCGGAGGACCTGGGGGCGCCTGTTTCGGACCTTCATCGTTTGGTGACTGTGGAGGTGCATCTGCATCCGATGGCCTTGGGGGATGCTGTAGGGGTGGTGCCTGCATCTCCTGGTGGAGGCAATGTGCTTCCTGGGGCTGACGGTGCGGTGGTATGTGTGTCTCTACCCACGTCCTCTGCCTTGTTGCCTCTGGAAGTTTCCTCGTTGACGAGTACCTCTTCTATTCTGCATGTACTGTCTCCCTCCCTGGATACCTCACGTGTGCTGACGTCTTAATTCCCTCCCGCCTGTTGTGTCTCTTCCTTCTCCGACTCCGGTCTCCGTTCCTGGTGGTGGCTTTTTGCCCTGCGTTGTTGAGGCTGCTGTTCTGCGTGAACGTGCTGCCCCGCTTTTGGGGCAGCCTGTCGATGGTTCTTCTGGGACACTGCTTCTTGGGGGTGACAGCTCCGACGATCAGCAGCCTCTTTTTAAGCACCGTCGCTCGGCTCGGGGTGTGTCACCTCGCCGGTCGTGGGCAGAGGAGCGTGATGCAATGGAGGATGACGATGTGGCCGACGCTGTGTTGCCTCCTGTGGTGCCTTCTGAGTTGGATGCTGTGCCTCCTGCTGGTGGCTCCCCTCAGTGGGCTGTTGCCCCTGGAAAGAGCGACCTTGTGGTAGTGTTGACGAAGGATGTGAGGCAGGGGGGCCTCTGCTCTTGTTCCGGTTGGTGGGGGCTCTCTGCTCTTGTTCCGGTTGGAGGGTGGCTGTAGAGCCCCCCACTGCGGGTCTCGGTGCGGTTCCTGACACCGAACGGTGTGCACGCCCTAGTGGGCGGGCCGGTGTGCGGCCTGCCGTGCAGTCAGTTGTGCCTCCCAGTGTGCGCCCGTGTGTCCAGTGTCCTCGGGGGAAACCCATCCCTTTTGTCCTCTCGACCGGCGAGGTCCTCGACGGATCTACAGCAACTGCGACTTTTAAGTGTACTGACTTGGTGCGTCCTGTTCCCTGGTGCCCATCTACCATCTGGGTTCCACGGGCGCAGTGTTTTGTCTCGGGAGTGCCAAATTCGATACCTCGGCCTACTGCAGCTCGGGAGTACCCGGAGAAGTATGAGTGATTGGTTTATTGGTGCGTTTGGTTTCTGTCTATGTTGTGCGTGATGTTTCCCCGGTGCCTGCGTGCACAGGTGGGTGTCCTTGTCTGTGAGTGTGGGTGTTGTTCTTGCCCCTGCATGGCTTGTTTTCTTGTATGTTTTGTGCTTTGCATTTGGTGTGTGTGTTTGTGTTGTGGTTGTGTGCGGTTGTGGGTGTTTGGTGTTATTTCTTTCGTGTCGTTGCGCTCGCCCTGTGTATTGTGTTGGGGTGGCGGGCGGTGTGGTTGTGTATGTCGCTTGTGTGCGTGTTTATTATCTTGTCCTTGTGACATTGCTTTATTAGGTGTGCGGCATTGTTGTGTTTATGTTATCTCTGTATTTCCCTGTTTATGTCTTTACATGTTTTTTGTTTTTATTTTTTGTTGTTTCCTGTAGCTCTGCACTTATGCCTCTGTGTCGGTGGTTTATGAGGCCTGTTGTTATTATGTACTAATCTGCACCTGAGTTTGGGTTGTTGGGATGGGCTTGTTTTGTGTTTACTGTCTGTATTTCTGTACTTTAGTTTTTTGTAGATGTGACTGTTTTATGTTATTTATGTCGTGTTATTTATTTGTAACGTACTGTTTTTTGTTTGTTTGTGTGTGTGTGTGTGTGTGTGTGTGCCCTCCAGTGCCCGTTTCGGTGTTTTCTCATTGTGCCATATTTTATGTGTTTTCTTTCTTGGTTTTTGTTGAGTATGTTTAGTTTGCATCCGTGTTTCCGTACTTTGTTATGTTTGTCCTGTATGTATGTATGTATGTTTGTTTTCTATTGTCTGGTTTGTATATTGTGTATTTCTTTTATAAACATAAAATTTTGTATATGTGTGAGTGTCTGGTTTATTCTGTGTATGTTTGTTGTGTCTTTCCATGTCCGTAATGCGTCCGTTTGTTGTATGTCCATTATTATGTTTAATTTTGTATTTGGACTAATGTCCCTGGAGTTTCTAGGGTCTTGTACTGCAATGTTCTCTTTTATGCCTGTGTTTATGCTTGTGTTTTTGCTTATGTTTTGTTATGTTCTTGTTCTTCTGTTCATGTCTTGTATATTGTGCTATGCTTTGTATATTTCTTTTATAAAAAAAAAAAAAAAACTTGGGCTGGACGGTAGAGCGACGGTCTCGCTTCATACTGGTCGGCGTTAAATCCCCGACCATCCAAATGATTGTGCACCATTCCTTCCCCCCGTCCCATCCCAAATCGTTATCCTGACCCCTTCCAAGTACTATATAGTCGTAATGCCTTGGCGCTTTTCCCTAATAATCTCCTTTTCTTCCCAATAGCCATTACTAGTATTTTTATATGTATACTTAAATAGATAAATAAATACAGTGTTCGTGCAAGGGGTTATCATCTGTCTGTCAGTCAGCCATCATCATACCTCATGTTCCGTCATTTACTCCCGCAGGGAGGCACTTGCAGAGAAGCAAGATGACGGGAATACAACACTATTTGTACTATTATTTAATAATCATCATAATAATGCTTCTATTAATATTTTTAATTTCAAAAAAGAACAATATTAATACCAATAATACTATATGAGACGAACCTTTGAAGCGTGTCATCCAGAACATATTGAAACACGAAGCTAGAACCCGAAACAAGTTTCTAAGATTAATCTATGGAAAAATATACCTCCTTTTACCACTCTCAAAACAACTCACATTTATTACCAAAGTTTCCCACCTCTTGACCCGCCGAGGCAATAACTCACTCTCGGAATAGGTGGGATAAAACGTTCATCAGAAGGTAACAAATGAGTTGCGTTCATCGAGCCTAAAGTGCCGAGAAGGAAAACCTGGAAGTGCGTTCATTGCTGGAAGTCTGGGAGGGGTGGTAAAGGCCACTACCGGACACCTCACCCTGGTCTGCTGGCCCTTATTGCCTTTCTCCAGCACTGACACCTGTGTAACATCTCCCCACGGCAGGATATTGGCGGTGATGCTGGTCCGATGCTTCACGGAGCGTCGACACGGCTGCTTGGTTGGTGGTGGTAGTGGTGTGTGGGGGGTGGTGGTAGTGGTGTGTGGGGGTGGTGGTAGTTGTGTGTGTGTGGGTGGTGGTAGTGGTGTGTGTGTGGGTGGTGGTAGTGGTGTGTGTGGGGGTGGTGGTAGTGGTGTGTGTGGGGGTGGTGGTAGTGGTGTGTGGGGGTGGTGGTAGAGGTGTGTGTGGGGGTGGTGGTAGTGGTGTGTGTGGGAGTGGTGGTAGTGGTGTGTGTGGGGGTGGTGGTAGTGGTGTGTGGGGGTGGTGGTAGTGGTGTGTGAAAGGGTGGTGGTAGTGGTGTGTGGGGGTGGTGGTAGTGGTGTGTGTGGGGGTGGTGGTAGTGGTGTGTGAGGGGGTGGTGGTAGTGGTGTGTGTGTGGGGGTGGTAGTAGTGATGTGTGTGGGTGGTGGTAGTGGTGTGTGTGGGTGGTGGTAGTGGTGTGTTGGGGTGGTGGTAGTGGTGTGTGGGGGTGGTGGTAGTGGTGTGGGGGGGTGGTGGTAGGGGTGTGTGGGGGTGGTGGTAGTGGTGTGTGGGGGTGGTAGTGGTGTGTGGGGGTGGTAGTAGTGGTGTGTAGGAGTGGTACTAGCTGTGTGTGGGGGTACTAGTAGTGGTGTGTGTGGGGGGTGGTGGTAGCGGTGTGTGGGGGTGGTGGTAGCGGTGCGTGGGGGTGGTGGTAGTGGTGTGTGTGAGAGTGGGGGGTGGTGGTAGCGGTGTGTGGGGGTGGTGGTAGTGGTGTGTGTGAGAGTTGGGGGTGGTGGTAGCGGTGTGTGGGGGTGGTGGTAGTGGTGTGTGTGGAGATGGTGGTCGCCGAAGTAGTTGTGGTGGGGTTGGTGGTAGAGGAGCGTCTGTGGTTGTGGCGGGGTTGGTGGTAGAGGAGTGTCTGTAGTTGTGGGGGGGGTTGGTGGTAGAGGAGCGTCTGTGGTTGTGGCGGGGTTGGTGGTAGAGGAGCGTCTGTGGTTGTGATGGTATACTATGGTAGTGGTGGGGGTTGGTAGTTTGTGGTGGGGGATTAGTAGTGGAGATGACCTTTGATGGTTAATGATAGTGGTGGTTGATGTTGGTGCTGATGGTGGTTGGTAGTGGTAGTTAGTACTTACCTATCAGTGACTACGGGGAAGTAAGCTCTAGCTCTTTACCCAGCCTACTAGCCTTGTTGTACCTGTTGTGTTAAAGCTTCACAAGTCTGACAATCACTATATCTGTTGACCGTTTCGTTAAAGCTGTGAATGGAGGTGGCTTCCACAAGTTTTTCTCTCAGTGCATTTCACTTGTTAACAACACGTACAGGATACAAATATTTCCTTACATTTCTTAGATTCATTTGCGATTCCTGCTCTCACTTGCTTCCTCGTATCCTACTGTCTCTCAACCTGATGTTGAGAGACAGTAGGATAACCTGAAGAGGATAACCTGAAGAGGCTGTCCTTTTCAACCTTGGCTATTCTCCTCAGTATCTCGCACGTTGTTATCATATCTCCTCTATATCTTTTGTCCTCCAAGGTTGTGAGATCCTGTTTCTTGACCCTATCCTCTTAACTTAACCTTCTAAGATCTGGCACTAATCTAGTAGCAAACCTCTGCACTTTCTCGTTTCAGAAGGTATGGATTCCAAGCAGGTGCTGCATATTCCAGTACTGGTCTAACGAACGTTGTATACGTTTGAACGCGTCTTAATTTATGGTTCTAAACGACGTTCTAATGTTTGTGAGCGTCTCACATGTTGCTGATGTCACCCTGTCTGTGTGTGCCTCTGGTTTTAGAGATGGAATAATATCCACTCCCAAATCTCTTTCTCTATCAGATTCATGCAATTGCCTTCCATTAATGGTGTTGACACCTGGTCTTATCTCTTTCTTCCCCATCCTCATTTCCTTACACTTATTAGGATTGAACTCCAGCAACCACTTGTTTAGTACTCCTGGTTCGTGGTTAGTAGTGGTTGGTGGTTGTGGTGCTGGTGGTTGATGTGATTGGTGGTGATGGTTGATGTTGGTAGCAGGGGGAAGCTGTGGGAGGAAGACACATGGGGACTGGTTGTGGTTGTGTGGTTGGAGAAAGAGCTGCTGTTGCCACTAATTGGTACAGCTGTTGTCGTTGTTGTCGATCCTCATAATGGATCATTTGAGAAATAGTTTTCCAGGAAGTGAAACACATGGTGGTGGTGAGTGTGGTGGTGGTGGTGGTGGTGGTGAGTGTGGTGGTGGTGGTGGTGGTGAGTGTGGTAGTGACCTGGTGATCATGTGGTGGTGGTGGTGGTGGTGAGTGTGGTGGTGGTGAGTGTGGTGGTGGTGAGTGTGGTAGTGACCTGGTGATCATGTGGTGGTGGTGGTGGTGGTGAGTGTGGTGGTGGTGGTGGTGGTGGTGAGTGTGGTGGTGGTGGTGGTGGTGAGTGTGGTAGTGACCTGGTGATCATGTGGTGGTGGTGAGTGTGGTGGTGGTGGTGGTGGTGGTGAGTGTGGTGGTGGTGAGTGTGGTGGGGACATGGTGGTGGTGATAGAAAAGGATGGTGCAGGTGTCGCTGGGTGATATGGACTGGTAGTGCTGTAGGTGCTGGTGATGGAGCTGGTAGTGGTTGTGGTGGGGTGGTGTTTACCAATCGGTAATTAACTATCAGTGTCTACTGGGGAGTGAGGTGTAGCTCTTCATGCCCAGCCTACTGTCATACCTAATACTTTACAAATTAACTGTTCTAACGATCGAATTCTTTGAACTTAAAGTTGTGGATGGAGGTGGCTTCCAGAACTTCTTCCTTCAGTGCATTCTACTCGTTGATTACTCGTACGGGGTACGAGTAATTTCCTGCACTCTTTCGACTCAATTGTGTTTCAAGATTTCGCCTGAATCCTCTTGCTCTATTTAGTTTGAAGAGGCTGTCCTTCTCCGCCTTATCTATTTCTCAGTATTGTATATGTTGTGATCATATCCCCTCTGCTTCTTATATCCCCTAGGGTTGTGAATTGTAGTCATAGCTTAACTTTCTTAACTCTGACACCAGTCCTGTTGCAAACATCCCTGCTATTTAAATTTTAGGTTTATGCTTCATAAAGTGCGGATTCCAGTATTGGCCTAACAAATGTTGTGTACATTGCCTTGAACGAGTCCTGATTAAGGTTTCTGAGCGATGGTTATATGTTTGCTAGTGTAGTGGTGCTGGTGGTGTGGAGATGGTGTGTTGGTTGTGTGGTGGGGGTGTGGTGGTGGTGTGGAGGGGGTGTGTTGGTTGTATGGTGGGGGTGTGGTGGTGGTGTGGAGGGGGTGTGTTGGTTGTGTGGTGGGGGTGTGGTGGTGGTGTGGAGGGGTGTATTGGTTGTGTGGTGGGGGTGTGGTGGTGGTGTGGAGGGGGTGTGTTGGTTGTGTGGTGGGGGTGTGGTGGTTGTATGGTGGGGGTGTGTTGGTTGTGTGGTGGGGGTGTGGTGGTGGTGTAGTGGTGCTGGTGGTGTGGAGGGGGTGTGTTGGTTGTGTGGTGGGGTGTGGTGGTGGTGTAGTGGTGCTGGTGGTGTGGATGGGGTGTGTTGGTTGTGTGGTGGGGTGTGGTGGTGGTGTGGAGGGGGTGTGTTGGTTGCATGGTGGGGGTGTGGTGGTGGTGTAGTGGTGCTGGTGATATGGAGGTGGTGTAGAGGTAGTGTGGAGGTGGTGTGGTGGTGGTGTAGTGGTGCTGGTGATATGGAGGTGGTGTAGAGGTAGTGTGGAGGTGGTGTTGTGGTGGTGTGGTGGGGCTCTTGTGGTACTGGCGGTGGTGTCTGGCTGAACAATACATTGTAATTATTCACATGTCGAGGTCCCCCCCCCCCCTTCCCCAAGGAGGAACTACTGACCCTCCCAAGGATTCAAGCCCACAACAAACTTATTAATTCTTAGGTACCATTTTACTGCTAGGTGAACAAATGCATTAGGTGATAGGAAACGCGCTCAATCTTTTCTGTCTAGGTATTCGAACCCAGAATTCTCGTTTGTGAGTCTAGAATGAACCCGTCTGTACTCGAAATAACAATGATAATATACAAAGTTTAGTAGTTAATCCTCATAATAAATGTACATAAAATGTGATTATTGCAATTATACGGTGAAAATAGCATAATATTCAGAGGAAAATAATAATTAAGCAGATAAAATAGGAATCCTTCAAGTGAAAACAATTAAATGTTCAGTACAAAACATTATTTTTACATTAACAATTCGTAATAATGCAGGAGAAAATAATAATTCTACAACGACGAATCATAGCAAGCAGCGCTCATAATTCTAATTTTATTTTTATCCTTCACATTCCCTCCTGTAAGGTGAGTACTAGAATAGTAATTATACAGCTGAAAAACTATTCAGCGATTTTCACATTAGCTCGAGAAAATATAACACCCTAACACACCCCATGGAACCCTACAGTAGACTCCAACGTCTCTCAATACGAGAGAATAACATACAGTAACGACCCTAGAGAGAGGAGTGTCTCAGTACGGAGAACCAAGTCCAGATATCCGACTGATCCCTCACAGGAACAGAAGGATCTTGGTTGGGATCTGAGGACTCTGAAGGACTTGATATCGTAGGAGAATTGGCTTTCATTAATTCCGTGAAATTGTCCTTGGTGAATAATGTCCGGAGGGGAAAATGTCTTGAGGAAACAATGCTTTGAATGGAAAATATCACAAGGAAACAATATCCGGAGGGAAAACTGGCCTAGAAAAGAAATGCCCTGAGGGCGGAAATGTCCTGAGAGGTGTAAGCCATCATATAAAAATTTCTTGAAAACAAATGTTTTGGAGGTAAATGTCCGATGAGAAACGTCCTGTGGGGAATATTGTCGAGAGGAAAAAATTTTCCAGAGAGGAAATTTCCTGAGGGATGATAGGGGCAAAATTTACAATTTAAATATTTTCTATGGGATAAAATACTATGACAGGGCTATATCATGATGAGAAAACCGTAATGAGTGGAATGTGTCCAGAGTTTTTTTTTTTTATTAAATGACACAATGGAAAACTGTGGAAAATATTCCGAAGGGAAACTTAGGAAGAAAATAACACAATATGGAATATATTTCGAGGATAAAAAAAAAAGTCAAAAGAGGAGAAATATTCCAAGAAAAACGGAGAGAGGAGAACAATGTACCGGGAAGAAAAATGCCAAGAGGGAGAAATGATTGAAAGAGAATGTTGTGTACGCTGATGGCTCAGGTCTGAACTGTGCACACAATATGAAGAGAAAATTGTAGAGTGAAGGCCAGAATTTGTCAGGTTGATAGTGTTTGCAAAGAAAATATATCTGCAGGAAATTGTAGAAGATAGCAATGGTACTCAATACTGATTGTATTTTCTTTTAAAATGTCCAGAAAGACATTTCAGGTGTATTGCCTCAAAATTTCCCACTGACAGGGAGGAAGAAAGACCACACGTGGAAACTGTATGAGAAACTTGAACTAGGAAACAAAAGCAATATTTTTGTTCATTGTATTTTCTGTTACTGGTGTTTCATTCAGGTCCAGGACGCGTCCAACATTAAAAGCGTCTTTGATGCTTTGTCATTGCTTTCATCCCGATATATTTTGTGTTTATAGTAAATAAAAT
The DNA here is from genome assembly GCF_040958095.1 of Procambarus clarkii. Classification (NCBI taxonomy): domain Eukaryota; kingdom Metazoa; phylum Arthropoda; class Malacostraca; order Decapoda; family Cambaridae; genus Procambarus; species Procambarus clarkii. The sequence continues at coordinate 25,333,812 of NC_091191.1, read as the reverse complement.
ATATCGTCGCTAATATTTTACAATATATTTGCAAGAAACATTTTTAACAATAACTATCATCAATCTAAAGCAAATTATTAAGGCCGCGTGGGTATTTATGGGCGGATATCAGGATAGCAGGAGAGGTCAATATTTCTGTCAGTTTATTTGAGCAAAACCCTGACTCCCCCAAATCTCTATTACTCAATAGGATAATAAATGTTACCAATATGTCTCTTGGTGAACAAGAATAACTGTCATTCATAAACAATATTATGCTAAGAAGAAATTAATTTGAAAGTAATTATATTAGAAATAAGGAACAGATGAAGAACTTGGATACTTCTGAGAAGCGCCGGATGGTTTTAGCTCCTCTAAGGTATTATTAAGGATGTCCATGAACTTGGGCAGGTGGATACGGACCCGACTTCTCTTCTTGTAAGTTCGGCGTTCGATTCTAGAATTTCTAAGTAGTTGAGTACCGTTCCTGCCCTTCGTCCTCTTGTCCTATCACGTGATTATTTTCCCATCCATTAGCTATATAGTCACAAGGCTTAGCGCCGTTCCTGATAATTACCTCACCTCGCTCCATGGTTATCCCTACTGAAGACGAAACACCCACCAGGAGTAAATTACATGTATGTTTCCTAACGGCTTTTAGACAAAGAAGGTCAATCCCGAAGGTGATCAATTTGTCAAACTAAATTTTCGATACATTCACACTCAAGAGCTGCGCTGCGGTGCTCGACTTGCTGCTGCTGCTGGGAAATATGACTCGGAGAAAAGTGGCGAGTTCCTATTTTAGATGGAAAAATACAATACCGGAAGGATTGATGTAATTAGGACCTGAGACTTGAGAGCACTTTTAAAAAAGAGAATTAGCTGTCACGTGACACCCCCCCCCCCTTCCCCAGAGTCATCCAGAGTAATCACCAAAAACTGAACAAAGATTGTACCAAAATTTGAACCTGACCAACTTGAAATGTTATAGTGATTGTTATATAAGCGATATCTCTGTCTTTAATAACTGTTTCCCTTGTTTGTCCTAACAACGATATCAAACAAACAGGACGAAAGTTCACTGTAATTTTCCTGTCACTTTTCATCTATATTGCCGTGACATTCGCCATTTACTACTCAATTGACACCTTTGTTCCTTCTAGTGAGTTCTAGTGTCGACTGGAGCAAGAGAGCCCTGTGGCTGCTGCCTTCGTTCAGTCTAGCCTAAGGGTCTTGCAGGATGCTGATCTTCTCCCTAAGATATGTCGTGGGTGTAACTTCTATTCATTCCTTAGTGTGTTATTTTAAGACTGCTGACAATTTATAATTTTCTGATACTTCAAAGACGTTTTACGGTTTAGTAATGTTTGCCTTGTTAATAATGGTGAAGATCTGTTTAGAGATGAGTGTAATATTATGAGTAACAAATATGTCAAAGTTGTCGCTTAGTGCGAGGAATATTTTAGATATATTCTCTTTGACATACTTAATAGTTTGTAATTTCCACCAAACGACTTTTCATTTTAAATTACCGTTAAATTATTCTTTTGAGTCTTGTTAACTATGGGAATCCGCTTTGATACGCCAACTGGTATTCTAATGTAATAATTTTTTTATGAACATCGGGACACTGTTTCATGTCGACAGTGTCGTCATAATTTGTAATCTGTTCCAAATTTCCTCTACAGTGTTCATCTTTGGGAGTTCGATTCCACAATAATTACTAATGTCTGGACGCATCTTATCAAATTTAGATTCCCTGTAACCTTGTATCGCCATGATACAAGATTAGGCTGCAGATACAACATAGAGGATACAAAATTAGGTTGTTATCTACAAGATACAAGATCAGATAGAAGATTGTGTTGATACAAGGTTGGTTTTGATAGAAAGCTCTATTTTTATTACAAATTTTTAAAAGTAAGGTAATTATCAGTAGAAAGCACTAATCAAGTGCGACTCTGTACCTGTAAGTCATTGTCGCCTCGTACTCGTGAGGTTACGCTATAAACGTTACTAGAATTCAAATTCCACTCTCAGACTTCCGAGCGCCTAATAAACCATTCCGAGTAACTCTTGACACACTCAAATACACAACTTTTTCATAAATTTTATAAGAGATTTTCCGTCTTGTAAATACGAAATATGTTTTATATTTGTGCTAATACATACATCATCAGCGCAGGTTGTGTATGATTGACCTCAGCATGAGGTAGCTTTAGTCCATCCCTCTACTGGAACATGACCTCTACCCTGAGAGACACCGCCCGACCTGTAAGACTGTGACCCTCACACCTCCCTACCTCATCCTTGTAAGGTAAGGTATTTATGAGGAGACAGCGCTAAGCCGATAACGTACACACAACCACACTGATGTAATACTTTAGTCGTTAACTATGTATTCCCTCGAGTCAATACATATATAAATTCATTTTATTTCCTCTGTTATTGCTGAGGCCGTGAAGCATTTCTACTAATTCGAAGCTCATGACAAATTACTTCATCAAATAAAAATGTAAAAAATGCATATTGTGACGCCGGGGATTTATTTACAATGTAGGGATATATATTTATTTACCGTCACCTAAATAAAACTATAATAAAACCCTATTCACTACAACTCGTCTAGCCGTCCTGAAGGAATAAAATTTATGCAAACTGTACGTATTACAGATAAGAAGAAAAATAAGAAAAAAAGCTAATAATGTTCTTCCAATGCACACATTAAGTCTCGGATCGGCTAATTACCACCTATAATAGTTTTTATGGTCATAACCACCAGCGCTCAAAATGATATTTTTATCTTTATCCTTCACATTCCCTCCTGAAAGGTGAGCACTTGAAAGACACAGCACAAACACTTCCCCTGCCCCCCTGTGAGGTGAGCACTACACACATCACAAACACTTCCCCAACCCCTGTGAGGTGAGCACTTCACACAGCACAAACACTTCCCCTACCCCCCTGTGAGGTGAGCACTTCACACAGCACAAACACTTTCCCTGCCCCTGTGAGGTGAGCACTTCACACAGCACAAACACTTCCCCTACCCCCCTGTGAGGTGAGCACTTCACACAGCACAAACACTTTCCCTGCCCCTGTGAGGTGAGCACTTCACACAGCACAAACACTTCCCCTACCCCCCTGTGAGGTGAGCACTTCACACAGCACAAACACTTTCCCTACCCCTGTGAGGTGAGCACTTCACACAGCACAAACACATCTCGGTTCCAAATCGACTTATATTTCTTGTGTGTCAGGATTGTGAAGATAAAATTAAAGTTTATACGCGGTGTTATTTACATGTAAATAGGCCGGGTACTATTTCCTCTAATTTACATGAGAATGTCCTGTAAATACGTGCTTTAGTGTTTTTAGTGTTGGATCCTTTTTATCTGAATACAGTTGATCTGAATATATCATGAATATATATATATATATATATATATATATATATATATATATATATATATATATATATATATATATATATATATATGTGTGTGTGTGTGTGTGTGTGTGTGTGTGTGTGTGTGTGTGTGTGTGTGTGTGTGTGTGTACTCACCTAGTTGTGATTGCGGGGGTTGAGCTGTGCCTCTTTCGTCCCGCCTCGCAACTGTCAATCAACAGGTGTACAGATTCCTGAGCCTATTGGGCTCTGTCATATCTATATTTGAAACTGTGAAATGCGTTAGCCTACACCACAAAACTACTTTATGCATACCATTTATTAACTACTCTGACACTGAAAAAATTCTTTCTGACATCTCTGTTGCTTATCTGGGTACTAAGTTTCCACCTGTATCCTTCGTGTCTCACCCGTGCTAAAGAGTTTGTCTTTGGCCAACCTGTCAATTCCCCAGAGAATTTTGTAGGTGGTTATCATGTCTCCCCTTAATCTTCTGTTTTCCAGGGATGTGAGGTTCAGCTCCCTTAGCCTTTCCTCGTAGCTTATTCCTCTCAGTTCCGGGACCAGTCTGCTGGCATACCTCTGAATCTTCTCTAACTTCAGCAGTTCTTATATTGACCTGTCTAGCATATGCCCTGATGATATCCTTTTGATGTAGGCCTCTGGGGACAGGTTCGGTGTGATATCGACCCCCAGATCTTTCTCTCTACTTGACTCTTACAGGATTTCACCTCCCAGATGGTACCTTGTGTTCAGCCTTCTGCTCCCTTCGCCTAATTTCATTACTTTACACTTTCCTGAGTTGAACTTTAGCAGCCACTTCTAGACCATTCTTCTAGTTTGTCCAGGCCGTCATGTAGTTTCTGTCTATCTTCATCTGTTTTGATTCTTCTCATAATTTTTGCATCATCAGCAAACATTGAGAAGAATGAGTTTATACCCTCTGGAAGGTCGTTTACATATACTAGAAACAGGATGGGTCCGAGTGCAGAGCCCTGTGGAACCCCGCTGGTGAGATCTCGCCACTCTGATGCCTCCCCCCCCCCCCCCTCACCGTTACTCGCTGTTTCCTATTGCTTAGATACTCCCTTATCCACTGGAGCACCTTACCTTTTACTCCTGCCTGCTGCTCCAACTTTTGTAACAGCCTTTTGTGAGGTACTGTGTTAAAGGCTTTCTGACAGGCCAAGAAAATGCAGTCTGCCCACCCTTCTCTTTCCTGCCTAGTATGTGTTGCTTGGTCATAGAATTCTATTAGGTCTGTGAGGCACGATTTACCATCTCTGAACCTATGCTGGTGGTGTGTTACAAAGCTGTTTCCCTCCAGATGCTCAACGAGCCTTTTCCTCACAATCTTCTCCATTACCTTGCATGGTATACAAGTTAGGGAATCTGGCCTGTAGTTTAGTGCCTATTGCCTGTCACCCTTCTTTGAAATTGGGACTACATTAGCTGTCTTCCAGCTTTCTGGAAGGTCTCCCGTTTCCAAACACCATAGAGAGTAGGACACTTACTGCTTCTGCACCTTCTTTTAGAATCCACGGGGGTCAGAACCAACATCCTTTGACACATTCAGCTCCAACAAATTCCTTTTGACCTCATCACAGGCGAGGTAAAATTCCCCCAAGGTGTTCGGTTTGCCGCCTCCTCATTTAGTGCAGGGACCTCTCCTTGTTCTATTCTGAAGACATCCAGGAATCTCTTGTTGAGTTCTTCACACACCTCTTTGTTGTTTTCTGTGTATCTGTTCTCCCCTTTTCTCAGTTTCATCACTTGTTCCTTCACTGCTGTTTTCCCTCCTGATGTGGCTGTGGAGCAGCTTTGGTTGGGTCTTAGCTTTACTCACGATGTCATTTTCCTACTGTCTCTATGCCTCTCTCCTCACTCTGATGTACTCATGTCTGGCCCTCTGGTATCTCTCCCTGCTCTCTGGTGTTCTGTTGTTTCTGTATTTTCGCCATGTTCTTTAACTCAATTGCTTCGCTGCCGCACATTCCTGGTTGAACCACGGAATGTTCTGTCGCTTTTCATTTTTCACTTTTTGGACTGGGATAAACCTGTCTGCAGCCTCCTGACACTTCTGAGTGACATAATCCATCATATCCTGTACAGTCTTGTCTCTGAGTTCTGTTTCCGATGGTATTCTAATTAGGAAGTTCCTCATCTCGTCATATTTTCCTCTTCGGTAATTTAGTCTTTTTCCTTCCAATCCCATCCTTGGATAGGATTACCTACTTCTACCAGATACTCAAATATCAATACACTGTAGTCACTCATTTCTATTCGGAGCTTCATATTTGACTAGTAGAGTAAAGTGCGTCTACTCATGTCCGTTTTGCTTTTTTCGAGGGACACGCATAGGCGTACCTGTTTTTCGTTACAGTTTTGAGGGGACACGCGTAGTCATAGCAGTTTTTCGTTACCCCAGCGGGTGATTGCCTTATAGTCCATAAAATTTCGCTCAAGGGGATTAAAAGGTCCCTCGTAGTCATACATGTTTTTCGTTACCCCAGTGACCCATGCACAGGCATCGCTAATGGTCAATGACGTCACCAGCTAGCCGCTCAGCGTTCCTGCACAGGCACGATCAAGGGGATTAAAAAGCCGGTCTGAAGCTGCTCTCTCTATTTTGTTAATGGTAGCCATGTTGTTTCTGTCGAACTCATCTGGGTCTTCTGTCATTTAATAGAGGGTTGTAAATGACTGCCACTATTATCTTAGGTCCACCCATTGTCATAGTTCCTGTTATGTAATCTCTGAATCCGTCGCAGCCCTGAATTTCCGTCTTTTCAAAGTTCCAGTCCTTCCTTATCAGCAGGGCCACTCCTCCTCCTCCTCTCCCGTCCCTCACTTTTCTTACTATATAAAAGTCCTTTGGAAACACAGCATTTGTTATGACTCTTGACAATTTTGTTTCTGTGAGTCCTATTACATCTGGGGTTTCTTCCTGCGCCCTTTCTGCCAGTTCACTTGCTTTGTTGGTATTCCCATCGATGTTTGAGTACATTACCTTGAAGCTCATTTTTCTATATTTATTTTCACCCACTCTTCCCACTAGAGCAGGAAGCTGTTCCATGGGCATTGCTGCTTGGGTAGGCTCATCCTCCTGTGGGGTAGTTACCAGGGGTTCTGGGGGAGGTGGGGATGGGGGAAGGAAGGAGGGGCAGGGGGAGGATGGCTTAGAACTGGGGTGGGGGATGGAGGACTTAGTTCGTGTCTGGACCGGCTTGGGGCAGGAGGAAGACCAGGGGGTGGGAGGGAAGGGGGTACTCGGGGTAGGGAGGAAGGGTGGAATTGGGTGGAATGGTGGAACTCCCCACCTATAGGGTTGTGAGTTGGGATGTTGCAGTCCCCTCTGGGGTTCCCGAGGTGCTGGGTTGGGGTTCCACACTCTCCCCTGGGACTGCTGGGTTGGGGGATGAGGTTCCCTGGCTCCCTTCCCTCTGCCTGCGCCTTTTCCTTGCATCTGCTGCCCGTATTATCTCTTTCCTGGTCATGTCCCTCTGAAGGAATACCTGTCTGTAATTCGTAACATATTTCAGTTTACTCTTTTTTACTAGGATGTCCTCATTGATGCACTCGTTTTTGAGCACTACCTTCATCAACCGGTCCTTGTCTTTGTTGTACTGGACAATCCGGAAAAAACTTTTCTATGTCTGTTTCAGCCCCTTCCATACCTATCTCCTTTAGTATCCTTGCCACTGCAGCTTTGTCCTTAGACCTCCATTCTTCCCTTGTGGAACCCACTTGTTCCTTAACACCTATCACTACTACAGCTCTTTCCTTTTAAGTAACTGGCTCGTGCATGTAGCTGCCTCCTGTGAGGTTACTGTTTTCATTATAACTTCCTTGATTGTAGACACTGCTCCTGGGCTCCTCATCATTTCAGCAAAGGTGGCACCCATTGTAGGGGTCCCTGCCATTGCTGCATCTCCTGGTACCTGGGGGTTGGACCCTGCTGAACGCACACACACACACACAACCAAACAGGTTGTGTGTGTGTGTGTGTGTGTGTGTGTACTCACCTAATTGTACTCACCTAATTGTGCCTGCGGGGATTGAGCTCTGGCTCTTTGGTCCCGCCTCTCAACCGTCAATCAACTGGTGTACAGATTCCTGAGCCTATTGGGCTCTATCATATCTACATTTGAAACTGTGTATGGAGTCAGCCTCCACCACATCACTTCCTAATGCATTCCATTTTCTAACTACTCTGACACTGAAAAAGTTCTTTCTAACGTCTCTGTGGCTCATTTGGGTACTCAGCTTCCACCTGTGTCCCCTTGTTCACGTCCCACCAGTGTTGAATAGTTCATCCTTGTTTACCCGGTCGATTCCCCTGAGGATTTTGTAGGTTGTGATCATGTCCCCCCTTACTCTTCTGTCTTCCAGTGTCGTAAGGTGCATTTCCCGCAGCCTTTCCTCATAACTCATGCCTCTTAGTTCTGGGACTAGTCTAGTAGCATACCTTTGGACTTTTTCCAGCTTCGTCTTGTGCTTGACAAGGTACGGGCTCCATGCTGGGGCCGCATACTCCAGGATTGGTCTTACATATGTGGTGTACAAGATTCTGAATGATTCCTTACACAGGTTCCTGAACGCCGTTCTGATGTTAGCCAGCCTCGCATATGCCGCAGACGTTATTCTCTTTATGTGGGCTTCAGGAGACAGGTTTGGTGTGATATCAACTCCTAGATCTTTCTCTCTGTCTGTTTCATTAAGTACTTCATCTCCTATTCTGTATCCTGTGCCTGACCTCCTGTTTCCACTGCCTAGTTTCATTACTTTGCATTTACTCGGGTTGAACTTCAACAGCCATTTGTTGGACCATTCACTCAGTCTATCCAGGTCATCTTGTAGCCTCCTACTATCATCCTCTGTTTCAATCCTCCTCACAATTTTTGCATCGTCGGCAAACATTGAGAGGAACGAATCTATACCCTCTGGGAGATCATTTACATATACCAGAAACAGTATAGGTCCAAGGACTGACCCCTGCGGGACTCCACTTGTGACGTCTCGCCAATCTGAGACCTCACCCCTCACACAGACTCGTTGTCTCCTGTTGCTTAGGTACTCCTCTATCCACCGGAGTACCTTCCCTCTCACTCCAGCCTGCATCTCCAACTTTCGCACTAGCCTCTTGTGTGGCACTGTATCAAAGGCTTTCTGACAATCCAAAAATATGCAGTCTGCCCACCCTTCTCTTTCTTGCCCTCTTGTGTGTGTGTGTGTGTGTGTGTGTGTGTGTGTGTGTGTGTGTGTGTGTGTGTGTGTGTGTGTGTGTGTGTGTGTGTGTGTGTGTGTGTGTGTGTGTGTGTGTGTGTGTGTGTGTGTGTGTGTGTGTGTGTGTGTGTGTGTGTGTGTGTGTGTGTGTGTGTGTGTGTGTGTACTCACCTATTATTCCATGTTTTGTGGGAAATTCGAAGTTCTCTCGAATATGAACGGTATTTGACCATTCCTCAGAAAGCGACCCACAACAGTCGACTAACAACCAAGTTCCTAATTACTGCTTGGTGAACAGAGGCAACGGGTGCAAGGAGACGCGCCTAGCTGTCTCGCCCTGCCCAGGATTCGAACCTAGGACGTGTCGGTTGTGAGCCGAGAGCGCTGACCACTGAGCCACAGGTTACCCGTAACCTATGTGTGTGTGTGTGTGTGTGTGTGTGTGTGTGTGTGTGTGTGTGTGTGTGTGTGTGTGTGTGTGTGTACTCACCTAGTTGTACTCACCTAGTTGTGTTTGCGGGGGTTGAGCTCTGGCTCTTTGGTCCCGCCTCTCAACCGTCAATCAACAGGTGTACAGATTCCTGAGCCTATCGGGCTCTGTCATATCTACACTTGAAACTGTGTATGGAGTGAGCCTCCACCACATCACCCCCTAATGCATTCCATTTGTCAACCACTCTGACACTAAAAAAGTTCTTTCTAATATCTCTGTGGCTCATTTGGGCACTCAGTTTCCACCTGTGTCCCCTTGTGCGTGTTCCCCTTGTGTTAAATAGACTGTCTTTATCTACCCTATCAATCCCCTTCAGAATCTTGAATGTGGTGATCATGTCCCCCCTAACTCTTCTGTCTTCCAGCGAAGTGAGGTTTAATTCCCGTAGTCTCTCCTACGTGTGTACTCACCTATATGGTGTGTGTGTGTGTGTGTGTGTGTGTGTGTGTGTGTGTGTGTGTGTGTGTGTGTGTGTGTGTGTGTGTGTGTGTGTGTGTGTGTGTGCGTGTGTGTGTGTGTGTACTCACCTATTTGTGCTTGCGGGGGTTGAGCTCTGGCTCTTTGGTCCCGCCTCTCAACTGTCAATCAACTGGTGTACAGGTTCCCGAGCCTACTGGGCTCTATCATATCTACACTTGAAACTGTGTATGGAGTCAGCTTCCACCACATCACTGCCTAATGCATTTCATTTGTCAACTACTCTGACACTAAAAAAAATCTTTCTAATTATTTCTTTCCAATATATAATTATTAGTTATCTTGGGCATGGTATTTTATAACCATCAGAGTGCTGGCGGGAGGATGGGGAAGTAGACTCGGCTACCATCCTCTTTTGTCCGGTCGTGATGGTCGAGTGGTTAAGGGATCCTGTACATCAGTTGCAGAGTGCTTCTGGCAGTATGGGTTCGAGTCACTTCTCGGGTGTGAGTTTTCAGTTATATATGTATATATATATATATATATATATGCGGAAAACCACATGTGAAAAATAGAGAATGCTAGATGCGTTTTCGGCCCAATTCGTCTTCATTTAAGCAAAATAGAATGAAGAATGAAACGAGTTAGGCAGACCTTATACCCGCCGGGGAAGGTCACCTGACCACCAAGAACATAAGAATAAAGGACACTGCAGAAGACCAATTGGCCCATACGAGTAAAGATAGAGGATGAATCTAAGGATAAAAGGAGGGACGAAGAAAGCGAAGGAAAGGGACGAAGAAGGAAAATTGTACAAAAAACAAAAGTAATGGATAATATATATGAGTGCCACTGGATGAAATAAATAAATAAATAAATAAACACAGGTTAAATGGAAGCTATATTGTATTGACGTGCTATATTGAAGCTTATATGAGGATCTAATTTGTACATGCCAGGGCTTACATTAAGGCTGTTGTTACATTGTTTGATGAGAGAGGACTCAATCATATTTCGTTCAACGAAACCCTTACTTTTAACAATACATTTAGCCCTATTTTGTTGCCACAAGCGCTCGGGTGTAGGCAATGTAGATCATCCACATTAGGCTCCAACATTGACCGTAGGCTCCAACATCACATACAGAGAGAGAAATCACACTAATACCATTGATATATTTCACTAACGTGAAATATATCAATGAGATATCAACATCACTGCTTCAGTAGATTGAGCTCCAACAACTCTCAAAATCCAACCCGGACCCGTCATCCTCTACCCACCAATCCCCACTTTCCACCCTACCCTCCATTCCCTAGCCCCATCCTCCACGTGCCATCCTCTCCCACCATTCCCCTCCCTACATGCCTTAACTTTCATTCCACACCCACCATTCCCCCTGTGACCATCTCCAGCCACCATTCCTCTATCCTTCATCCCCATCCCACCATCTGCATCCACGATCCCCTGTCCACTACCCCTCACCTACATCTACTCAACATCCCTTACCCACTAACATTTACATGCCATTCATTCATTTACATGCCCCTACCTACCATTCCCTACCCACTACCTCTTACTGCACCTATCACCCTCTCCCCGCTCATCACAGTTCCTTCCTCACTATCCCCTCTCACCATACCCTGTAACTATGTTTCCAGCTAACCAACCTTTCCCACGTATGGGGTACTCTACTGTAATTTGAATTTATAGTAAGCCTATTACCTAGCCCGGGTTAACGCGGAGCTTGGATCGATGGTGGGATGGTGAGTGCTTGGGTCGACCAGCCCCCCCCTCCTTGCCTCAACCCTTAGGTGCCCGGATTGACCAAAGCACCGGATCTATCCGGGCACCCAAAAATTGGTTAGACTCAAGTACTGGGTCAACACGGGCACGGGAACTACGCTTGTGACCTCTGTCACCCGAGCAAAGCAAGGTTCCTATCTGGTTACTTGCTATTAGTTTCTTTTTATTAATACATGAGGTACATCTGCATTAGTGCAGCTACCCTGGACTATATGAAGTGGAGTACAGTGTGTCAAAAAAACTAACTAGGTGATGCTAAAAAATCCCCATCACACAGGATGGTTAGTCATACAGAGGCATGTGATAGGCAGTCTGCACTGACAGACTCCGGATGCATTTTGAGAATATCATCAACACAAGAGTGAATAAGGCAGCAGTGGTAATACAAGTCCCCATCTCGCAGGATGGTTAGTCATACAGGGCCATATGTTCAGTAGCCTGCACTGGCAAATTTTGGGTACACTGTGAGGATATCTTCAGGAATACGAAAGTGAATAAAGTAATTGCTAAGCTCCAGGTACCTCATGCCATCTGGTCTGAATGGTCTAAAAACTGGGCATTCGATAATGTAGTGTGGGAGATCGTGCCGCTCTTCCTGCTCACAGAGTTTGCAACCGGAGTGCTCAGGATTGGGAGACCCGTCACCTGCAGCCACCTTCCACAGGTAACGGTAACCCAACCTGATCCTTGCAACCATTGTGTCGCACAGTCTGGTGGACGTTTAGTGCTGCACATAGATATAGGTTTCAGATCTGAACAAATCATAGCTTTTTATACTAGTATTTTCAGGTCGTTGGGAGTCAGTAATTTATTTCCTATCAGACCTGAGTGTTTGGACCAATACAGTTTTGACAGCATAGATGGGGATACCTAGCTCTAATTCAACTCCATCTTTGTTGAACGCTAATTTGGATGCAATGTCTGTCTCATTATGATGGGTTATATTTATGTGTGAAGGCATCCATACAAAGGAGATTCGAGACCCTTTACTCTGTGCAGCAATTAGGTCATTTATAATTGGTAGTATGAGGTTCTTGCGGTCGATCTTCCAGGAGAAGTTTTCGATTGCTTGAAGAGCAGATTTGAATCACAAAATATTATTCCTCCTCCAATGTTTTTTAATATACTGGAAACTAGTTGTAATGCCGCTAATTCTGCTTGTGTGGAAGTCAGCCAGTTGTTTAACCTGACACTGACAGTCTTTGTGGAAATATTATTTCTATAAAACCTAAATGCTGCTGCAGTCCGTCCAGTAGAAGATTGCACTGATATTAGTATTTATTACAGGAGTGAAAAAGTCTTAGGAGATGGCCCATACGATTTAACTACACTTGAACTTTTTTTTTTTTTTTCTTTTTCTTTCTTTGTAATATATTCTGTGGTTATGTTAGGAGATAATGTATAAAATCAGCTTTCGAGCTGGAGAACTTTATCAAGATACAATTGACCAGGAATATATCAGAAGACGTTAACTTCACGAACCAAACATATATCCAGCTCCCCGGTGTCCGCACGATATGTTGAGAGTTTCGACACGTTCTTCAGAGTGTTGTTTACTGCCCAGTACTAATTGCACGAGTCGTTTGAGCGTCGTGAAGCGAGTTGGGGTCATATATGAATATAATGAAGTGTACCACTAGAAATGCCTGTAGGTAAAATATTGTTTGCAGTTGATGTTACGACTGTGTATGTCAGGAGTGAAGAAAGGTTTCTTTACACTACACGAACCAACGTCTTGAACTGGTCGGTACAAAGACGGTACAGCGACAGTACAACGACGGTCTCGCTTCTTCCAAGTTGTTGTTCGTTCCCTGACTGTCCACGTGGTTGGGCATCATTCCTTCCCTCTCTCCTAAAATAGATCCATATTCTCTTATTCCTTCCGTATGTTACAGTCATACTGGTTTAGCACCTTCTGCTGGTAATTAGCTTTCCTTACGTTACAACTAAGTGATGGATGTGGTGAATGTCATCGTTCTTGTGCGGAGAATTCTAGTATTATTTTAATATAAGAAGGGTGAGGAATTCTGTATAATGTTCTTAAAATATGCAACGTGGTATAACGAGGCTGAAGATTATGTTGGTAGAATATTTGTATTCCCATTTTTGGTGAGTGCATTATATTTAGTTTCTTGATTATTATTTATTGTGTCAGGACATGATGTAATTTCTTTTTCAGATATTTTCTTGATATTTTTTATTGTAAGTTACCCTGCCCCTCACCAGTTTTATGACAATTATCTACAGATACTTGAACTGACCATTGACATGATAAATCAATCTTTATGCTAATGTCGTGTTTTTTAGAATATCAGACAATTGTCATTTTTCTCGTGACACGCACTTGAAGGGTTAATTTGAGCGTTACGGATCATTTAAGTCTTCGTATAGGTTTGAGCTGCAATCACTAGAATAAAAACTTTCTTGCTAGTGATACTTAAAATCCTTTATGTATAGGACTTAGTTCGTGGCAGCAAAATGGTCTCCCAGTAGGTCATCCTTTTCCTAATTGCTGGTTGCAACAGTCCCATCCTTTCCATTCTTTGCAGGAATTGTGTTTTGGGATGAATATTTCAGTTAATCCTTCGAAAGTACCACCAGACTTCTGTTTATGATTACCATCGATAGCTAAACCCTCATTTGAATAGTTTGTAAATGAACTTTTGTGTGAAAAGGTATGCCTTTTTATACTTCTAAAATGTGCCTCAGCTGATAGCCGGCCTAGATAGCTGAACAAGGACTGGTCAAAACGCTTGGTAACATATGCAGCTGAAGACGAATATGCTTGAATATGTGCCTGGCGAAGGCGTTTGTCTGGCTGCTTGCGCTACTCTGCAGCAAGTCATGTGTATCTCATGTTCCTATCTAGCGGCAGACAGCTGGCCAGTTGCCATTTTCAATAGCCAAATTGAGAAGAGGATTCTTTACTCCCTCCCCCCCCCCTCTCTCTCACTCTCTCTCTCTCTCTCTCTCTCTCTCTCTCTCTCTCTCTCTCTCTCTCTCTCTCTCTCTCTCTCTCTCTCTCTCTCTCTCTCTCTCTCTCTCTCTCTCTCTCTCTCTCTCTCTCTCTCTCTCTCTCTCTCTCTCTCTCTCTCTCTCTCTCTCTCTCTCTCTCTCTCTGTCTCTCTCTCTCTCTCTCTCTCTCTCTCTCTCTGTCTCTCTCTCTCTCTCTCTCTCTCTCTCTCTCTCTCTCTCTCTCTCTCTCTCTCTCTCTCTCTCTCTCTCTCTCTGTCTCTCTCTCTCTCTCTCTGTCTCTCTCTCTCTCTCTCTCTCTCTCTCTCTCTCTCTCTCTCTCTCTCTCTCTCTCTCTCTCTCTCTCTCTCTCTCTCTCTCTCTCTCTCTCTCTCTCTCTCTCTCTCTCTCTCTCTCTCTCTCTCTCTCTCTCTCTCTCTCTCTCTCTCTCTCTCTCTCTCTCTCTCTCTCTCTCTCTCTCTCTCTCTCTCTCTCTCTCTCTCTCTCTCTCTCTCTCTCTCTCACTCTCTCTCTCTCTCTCTCTATCTCCCTCCCTCCAATAGGAGCACTGGTTTTATCAACCTTCTCCCAGGTAATCCTTTAACAGAAGATGGCATTTTCAATATATATGTATGTATCTTTAAAATAGGTTTCGGGATTGGGAAATATTCTGCGGAGGTAATTACCAACTGCACCTGGAATGAAATAATATTAATTACATATTAATATGATTTAATTAACAGTAATTGAAAATGCAATCTAGTAGTTCATTGACTGCAAGCCAGGAATCTTTTTTACTGGAACTGCAATAATGCACTTCAATATTAGATTCATCATAAAGACGCTTTTTTGAGATCGATGTTAATTGCGTCTGGGAACGTAGACGATTTGGTATGATAATAATAAGTATAATAATAGTAATTATGGTTTTTATTACTGTTGTTTATTTTTGCTCTTTAAAATAATATAATAAAAATAACTGATTTCTTATCTTGTTAGACTATATTGAAGACAAGTCCGTGTAAACAGTGAGAAACTAATATAATTAATTTTACCTGGTGAAATGTGAACAAATACTAACACAGAAGAGATGGGGCTGGTTTGTGTATTCACAAAGTTGTATATTCCATTGCCTTAATTTGACTTCTCTGCGTGTCCACTCGTGCATGTAGTACTACTAAGCAAGAGGTGCGAAATGAGACGTGCATATAAAGGTTCCCTCGGCAAAAGCACAGTAGTTTCAACTATCTTATTACCCAAAATTCTTAAAATTATGCCGAGCGTTGCGGCATCACTGGGAACTGGGAAC